>NC_140468.1:23687601-23887601 GCF_051167445.1 Perissodus microlepis | reverse complement strand
ATCAAGTCTGGTATTTGGAGCCACAGGCGTTTGAACCTGTTTCGGGGCAAATGAACATAACAGAGTACATGTGGCTGCTTCATTATGGGCCAGAGACGCAGAACTCAAGCAGCACTTATGAGCTGGTATTATGCAACAGAGTCTTTGTTATTGGGGTTTTCTTTTTTGTTTGTTTTTTTCTGAGTTAATAAGGTTGTGATGATTTTATAAAACAAAACTACCTTTCTGCAGTACGCAGAAAATGATTCGTTTATAGTGTCAATGAAGAGAGGTCATTTAAAGGGCCAGAGTGTGGGATTTAGTGGCATCTAGCGTTTAGGTTCTATTTTACAACCCACTCTTCCTCTTATTTATAAAGCAAATGGAAACATGGCACTTATACTCAGTACCTTTCTACTCAGTCGAGAACTGTGCTGTGTTTTCTAGTACACACATTGATACAGCACTTTATCTTTATCTAAGCACTTGACTAACATTGACACACAAACATACACTCTCTGATGGATGGGTTCAATATGTTTACCAAAGGTACTTCAGCAAGCAGAGTGGAGTTTCCAGGCTGGGATTCACTGACCTTCCAACTGGTGGACAATCCGCTGTACCCACCTGACCACAACCCGCCCCAAGTACTTGCTGTACTTCAACTTTAAGAAGGCAAAAGGCCCTCTGTTGGTTTGTCTGTTCTGGACTAGTGTAGAAACATGGCATGCACTGTGAAAGGAGACTCCCTCCATATCTAAGATTGAACGATTCAGTCTAAGCCACACATGGGTACAATATGACCAAATCAACATCTTAAAAGGAAAATAAACTCACTCTCAAAAAAAGCAGTAAGAGGCAGGATTATAGTCAGGAAACTTGAAGCAAGTGACTACAGCGAGTCTGTGCTGCTGCTGAAACTGACTGAAGTGCTGTTTTTTTCTTTCATCAATGTATCAGTCAAGGAGCAAGTTATTAGCTACTTTAACTGTTGATATAGCATTTGGTTAGAGTTCATTGTTGGCCCTGTTTCCCACCCCTATTCGAAGCTAAAGAAACTGTAGCGAATTTTATCTGGAGATGATTATACATTCTCATATCCATATATTTTATTTCTTCTTATAGATCCCCTTAAATTACATATACTTCTTCTTTAAACCTCATCAAACTTTGATCCTGATACTTTACTGAAAAAAAGCATATTAATTTGCGAATTTGTTTGTGAATTTCATTTTGTGATTTTTTTTCTTCTGTCTGACCTGCCGTTTTCAGTTTTGGCCAATTTTCTTTCTAAGAAATGTAACGGACAGCATTCACAATTACTTTCCTTAAAAATAAATAAATAAATAAAAACTAATGTAGAAGTGCTGTTGGATTTAGTGCCCAGGTGGCAGGAGAGAGTTAACCCACAGCTGAGGGGATGAAACAGGGGAGAACCGCCCCACTCTGAGCAGTCCAAATACTGACTTATCGCACTCCAACGGCTAACAATGCAGGAAACGAGCCCAAGCCGGATCCAGCTGCCTCTGTTGCATTAGCCACTCATGCCACGGACCCTCCTCTCACAGTGTGTGTGTGTCTGTGTGCGTGTGTGTGTATATATGTCATGGGATCTTAAGGGATTTCAGAGTGAGGCTTTAGAGACCTAAATCTCTTATTGCTCTTATGACCAAACTATGCTTTGTGCTATTTATTTCCTCCATGCACTGACACAGGTCTCACATACACATCTACACATTATTGCACTATATACTTGCACTCTGTGTGTATGAGAGAGCAATGGAACAGAAGAGTGGAGCAACACATGAAGATGTATTAATCCATTGAGCAGGACAGATGAGCAACATAAACTATTTCTTTTCTGCTAATGATCAACCTCATATTTATAGTGCCATAAAATGTGAAATATATCATTTTTATTAACAATCAGCTGTAATAAAAACCGTATAAATCACACCATGCACATAAGACGCCAAATCATTTGTCCCCTGTAGATCATTAGCTCTGGTGCTCCATGTTAACACTTTCAATAAACTGTACAGTGATATATTAGACAGATTTAATGTCAATGAACCACAGTGCCAGTACCCACATGCTTTCAACTTGCGTTAACCAATTATTTGGCCATGTGTTGTCAGCAAAATGAGTTAACATTTTGTCATCTTAAAGGTTGGTATGAAAAGGTTACAGTATAATGTGTGAGCTGTGGAACTGTAACATTAGCATGTGTGGCCACT
This sequence comes from Perissodus microlepis, assembly GCF_051167445.1. Taxonomy (NCBI): domain Eukaryota; kingdom Metazoa; phylum Chordata; class Actinopteri; order Cichliformes; family Cichlidae; genus Perissodus; species Perissodus microlepis. Next base: position 23,885,385 of record NC_140468.1, on the reverse strand, counting down.
TATGTGAATCCAAGGTGTCGAATAAGGCAGCCGTCTTGCTATAGCCGTCAAATAAACAAGCTTGTCGACCTGTATCAACTTAACGATGTAGATCTAAGAGCACATCCTCTGGACATAATACCAATTTAATGGGCGATTTCTAAATACTAGTACTGGTAATAACTTGGACATGGACACTGTTAGCAGAAAGTAATGAGTGCTGGAGGTTTTTTTTTGTTTGTTTGTTTTAGAATCATTCAGTAAATTTCTCTGGACAAGCACTGCTTGCCTTGCTTGCCCTTATTGAACCCCACTCCTACTGCTAACGAAATTCTCTTCAGTCTTGTTGCTGCAACCACTTTCATACAAAGTAAATTGAGTTACTCAAATAATAATAATTGTGATGCTGTTACACTGCAGAGTGAAGCACTGGGGATGGCCTAACTATTGAGGACCTATTCTTAGTTTAACTACCTCCCCCAGCTCTTCTTGTGCTCTCTGCACTCTAAGATAACACCACAGATAACATAAAAGATGTACCATGTAGACATTATGACATCAGCCGCTGTTTTTGGTTTCCACCGTTGTAATCTTCATCGTTAGCATTTTGCATGCATGAAAGGATGGGCTGGTACTTTATAAGCTAATGCTAGCAAGGTTGGTTAGCGAGCTACATTCCTAAATCATATAGGTGCAACACTAAGACACACATATTGGCTAATCAGTTTAAAGCAACAGACTAATAAAATACTAGAATTTCACCGACTTTCTAGACCGCTCTGTACCAGACAGCAAACCATTGCAGGAGCCAGATAATCTATTAAAAGTTCTCCAAAATATTTAACACACACACAGTGAAGAGGTCCAGTTTACGCCAGTCAGATCCAGCTACCTGTGTCAGGACTGGTCAATGCAGTCAAACCCCTAAATCCAGGGTAATGAGTTATAAAACAAAATCACCACTAGGGATGGGTACCGGTATCCGGTGCCATGATGGCACCGGTTCTGACATAAACGGTAGTAACCAGACCGAAAAGCAGCGCACATTTCGGTGCTTTATTTCGGTGCTTTTTTTCCCTGACATGTCATACACTTTGAATTCTAGCCAATCATTTTACCTTTCCAAGGATAGTAGGCGGGCCCAGGTACGTACGTTCTTTTAGAGCAGAGCTACAGATTAAAAATGCCCAAGGCCAAGCAGTCAAAAGTCTGGCTGTACTCCACAGCAAAAGATGCAAACTCAGCAGCCTGCAACAAGTGCTTTAAGGTGATACTGTGCAAAGGAGGTAACTCCTCGAATCTGATGAAACACCTGGCGATGCATAGCGGGGGGGTTTTAAAGCCGAGAAATGCGCAGTATTTGATAGCTTGCTGCGAGACCTCACACCGAGCACATCTACTGCAGGTGGGTTGCCTGTTATAGTTAGCAACATCCCCCAAAAACCCGAAGATTAGAGTCCTGGCCCCTAGCCCTGCCAGTGTAGCAGAAATGATGACGGATGATGATGGCAGCAGCAGCCGTTCTTCTCTGGGTGAGTCGCTTAATGTTGTTCGTGTGTAATTTACGTTGAGTAGGCTAACCACGTCATTACATTAATGCATGTAAGGTGAACTAGCAAACACCGTCGTAGTTACATGCGGCTGTCTTCTTGTTTGATGGCAGATGCTCCCTTCACCCTGGCAAAAAAGGCTAAAATGACCAAAGAAAAAGTGGAAAACAGCTAAACATGAGAGGTTTTTGGACAAAGTTTGTGTTTTTTTTTCCATTGATTAAGCACTGCTTCCAGCCAAGAGTGATACCATATGCCCTATAGCTGCAGAAAAGGCTAACATTGTTATCTTTTTACAAAAAAAACAGCTGAACATGAGAGGTTTTTGGACCAATTTTGTGTTCTCCATTCTTTAAGCACCGGTTTAAGCACCGTTTAAGCACCGGCACCGTTTCAAAAGTACCGGTTTGGTACTGGTATCAGATAAAACCTAAACGATACCCATCCCTAATCACCACTCAAAGTTGTTACGTGGGGAGAAACTGTCCATAGAGGCTAACACCATTCTTTTGTACCGGGCTGTAAACACAGGCTTTAATGTCTAGCTTTAATGCTGTAAATGCAGTAGGCTGGAAAATGCTACATAAAATCACCCTCCTATTTTTTGTTTATTATTGTGACCTATATATGGTTACATACTGAGGTTATACGTCATTATGTCGGTAGATGGTGCTTTTGTACTGCTGTGGAACCATATTAGCTTTATTATGATGTGTACATACTGAGTACTGCGTATATCAGTAACATTGGTTCATTTGCTTAGCCAAGTCCCCACCTTACTTTTGTTTTACTAAATAGTAAATTACAGTCCTTCCTCAGTCTAGTGTTTTTGGATGATTTAATGCTTTTTATACACTTTCATAGTGTTATTACATTCTGGTAATGGCACTCCATATAATTTGATATGGAAGTAAAAGCCACCATCACCCTGCACCCACCTGCTTCACAATGGTTAGGGAATAAAATAATGAAGTTAAAATAAAATTTAAGAAGCAGAGATTTTTATTAGTTTATGATCAAATAACCCTGTACCCAAGGCTGTGTTAGTTTTTAAGACCTCAATATGTTTTCAATCCTGGCCCTTGCTGCAGTTTGCCTCACTGTGTCATTTAATATGTAAGAAGAATTCGTCACAGGGATAATCCAGACCTATTTTATTCCAGGCAAAAGAGGAATAAACCCAGAGCACGGCAGATCTCATTTACCCTAAACAAGCACAAAAATGGCATTGTCATGGTGTTTGTCTATAATTTTCCTTTCTGCGCTTGTGGTTTGGCGTCGTATATACAGTGTTCCATCGAAACGAATGTCTCGACGCAAAGTCCGTGACAGATATTGTTTTAAAAAGAAAAGAAGCAACGTAAACACTTTAATGGTGACCAAATGGCAACACATCAGCGAGCTCTCCTTGGAGGCCCTTTGATGATTGTTCTCACAGCTCTCTCAGTGTCATTAGCGCACTGAGTCAGCGTAAAAAGGCAACATCAGTGACGAGGATTTGCGGCGAGGGGAGGAGGCGCCGTTAGCGAGGTGACAACGGAGGAGTCAAAGGCATGGAAAGGGGGCATAGGAGAAGGAGAGCAAGGACTCGGAGAGGGAGTTAGTTACTGTTAAGCCATCGGATGTCTCCTGGGGGTGTGCAGTGCGTTTGATAGTGAGATAAAACATGAGGAAAAGTTCAGCAACTAAAGGCCACCTTGTAAATATATGTACGTCATGCTAGAACTTGTGTAATGCTTATCTGAGTGTGTGTGTGTCAAGTGAGCAGGGAGCTAAAAACTGAATCTCTCTGTGATGTTTGTTATTGTAACACATTGTGCTTTTTTTGCCCTTTCTCCTCCCCCCATCTCTGTTCTCACTCTCTTGATGCTGCATAATGAAATCCATCCATCCCAATTAGGAGGTGTCGCTGTCTGTTGTGGTGTGGTGGGGATCAGAGACTGAGGATGTGTGTGTGTATGTACCCATGCATATGCGTGGGCGGTGTTTGTCTTTAAAACAGGGGGCCTTTACATGTGACACACAACTGTATTAAAGTGTCGAAAATTGATTTCAGTCAGGCCAAAAGCCTCGTGCAGCGCGGTCTCTGTCCACACGAGTTAGCATTTACACGCATACACAGATCAATCACCCCCACACATGTTGCAGGAGAGTGTTTTTGTTTTGAGAGGAAGAGGGGTTAATGACTTACATTCTTCAATCGGAAACATCTTTCCAACCCCCCCACCTAACTCTTAAGCTCCTTTCTCGTTCTGCACTCTAATAACGAGGAGTCCATAGGGTTCTACACTTAAAAAAAGGAACGTCAGGGAGAGGTTTCCATAAAATCAAAGAACTGCTTTGGGGGTGTTCCATGCTCCAAACTGGAAAGAAAAAAAAAATACTGAGGCTCTTAATTCACAAGTAATAAATGTTTATCTTGCTGATCCACTGTGGGAGAAGTTTGGAGAATTTTGAAAGGATTTTGCTGCACCGGTGCCAAATTGTTCTCTCGCTCTCTTTTACTTTTTAGAGTGTAAGCTAATGGTGGGGGAGGTGAGGGGGTTAAAGTCCCGGGGAGGCTCAATGGAGACCAGCTGTAGGGTACTGGGCAAAGGCCAGGGAACGTTCTGGATGGATAGAAAGAGGACGACGTACCCCTAGGAGAGAAAACTGAAGATTAGTTTCCAAAAAAAGAGAGAAGGAGAGAGTGGGGCAATAAATGCATCAAGGGAGGACAGAAATAAAATAAAAGAGGCGAGAAAAAACTGCTAAATTCTAGCTTTGTGGTTTGTAGTCTCACTGGTTTTCTTGCTCTGATGTATTCTATTGGTATCTAACAACTTGGCAGCTATATTGCTCATGTTCAATAGCCTAAGCACTTTCTGATAGACAAGTCTATCCCACACAACAGTACCCTGGCACTACTAGCTGGAGTGGTAGTGGGGTCATTTGTTGCTGGCTTGTTCGCCATAACCCATGGTTCACCTCCTATTGCCTATTGAAACCTTTGCATCGTGCACTTTGTATTGTTTTCTTTTTCACTTGCTAATGTGTTTTACTTAGACCTAGCTTTAAGCACTGATGATCACTTGACTGGGTTTATGCGACAGTCACAATATGGAAACAGTGGTTAGAGACCATTATTGTAACCATGTGTGCTGAACTTGCGATCTCATTGCCTTTGAAATGACTGCTTCAGAGACAGGAAGCAGGTCTGCAACCACTTGCAGTCAGTTAAAGTCAGTCTGTTAAGTCAAAACCAGACAGAACAGCAATAAGATGGGTGGATGTGGCCAAGTTGCCATTTCCATGCATTCTGGTTGGTGTAATACTTGCGATAAATCACCGAAATAGGCTAATATGATGCCATCTGAATGCAAAAGTTAACTACTTCTTTTGTCCATTCAAATTCAGTAATAATGACAGGGTTGCTGCAGGATGGTAAATGTACTGTTTCTTACACTACTTACTAGAAAATCTCAAAATCGCTCAAATCACTTTATACAACGTGGTTCATTCATGCATTCATACGAGCACTTTTTTCTGTCCTTAAGTGCTTTCTATCTAACATTTCCACACATTCATACTCTGATGAACACAATGGTACGGCAACTATGGGGGTTAGGGTCTTGCCCAAGGATGCTTTGGCATGCAAACTGCAGTAGCCAGGGATTGAACTGCCAACCTCTCACTTAGTGGATGGCCTGCTCTACCTCCTGTGCCCAGAAACCTTGCTTTTATATAGAAATACAATTATTTGGCAACCAGCTGAGCGGATTCCCCTATTGTAAAGAGATGTGTCCTCATCTTTGCAAACTGACTCAGATTGATTGCAGTCTGTTGGCAATCTGTCTCAATTTATAAATTAGACAGCAATTGTTCGAATGAACTTTGTTTTATACGATAATATCTGAATGTAACAAAATGAGAATAAACTTCACTACAACTTCTGTTGATTGCACTCAAGATTTTTGCATTCAACTACTTCTTCCAAGTAGTTGCAGTCAACAACTGGACGACTGAATCGCCACTTGCTTGCTGGTCATTAACTTCAGCATCACTGTTTGCAGAAAACAGAATTTTTATAAAGAGCGTTCATCATACAGTCAACCACCATCCTTGGTGGCGCTGTCACTTGGTGTTCGCTCGCTCTGCGGTAGAGTATCACTTCCTGTTCCTGCTCAAACACAGTGGTGTTTCTGAGTAGCTTATTTGCTTAGCAATTTAATTAACAACTTTTAAATACATTCTTCTTTCATAGTATAATCTTCACGTGCTTCATCCGAAGCACACTTTCTGTGTACTCACTACCTAATTTATAGCCAAAGTATTCACTCACTGTCTCTGTACTGTTTCGCTAGCTTAGCTTAGCTCGTAGCCGACTCGTTAGCACCATGGCTACTTCACCTGTCCCTCCTGCACTTTCTTGCTCATTGTGTCAGATGTTTAGTTACTCCTCGGCCTCCTTTAGCAGTAATGATATCTGTAACAAATGTAGCATATTTGCAGCTCTGGAGGCCAGGATTACTGAATTGGAGACTCGGCTTCGCACCCTTCATTCACCCGTAGCTAGCCAGGCCCCTGTAGCTGGTGCAGCCGAAGATAGCGTAGGCCCCGCTAGCTGTTCCCCGGCAGACCCCAAGCAGCTGGGGAAAGAGGGCGGCTGGGTCACGGTGAGGAGGAAGCATAGTCCTAAACAGAAGCCCCAGGTACACCACCAACCCGTTCATGTGTCTAACTGTTTTTCCCCACTCGGTGACACACCCGCCGGGGGTCAAACTCTGGTAATTGGTGATTCTGTTCTCAGACATGTGAAGCTAGAGACACCGGCAACCGTAGTCAATTGTCTTCGAGGGGCCAGAGCAGGCGACATTGAAGGAAATTTAAAACTGCTGGCTAAGGGTAAACGTAAATTCAGTAAAATCATAATTCACGTCGGCAGTAATGACACCCGGTTACGCCAATCGGAGGTCACTAAAATCAATATTGAATCGATGTGCAACTTTGCTAAAACAATGTCGGACTCTGTAGTTTTCTCTGGTCCCCTCCCCAATCAGACCAGGAGTGACATGTTTAGCCGCATGTTCTCCTTAAATTGCTGGCTGTCTGAGTGGTGTCCCAGAAACGATGTGGGCTTCATAGATAATTGGCAAACCTTCTGGAGGAAACCTGGTCTTGTTAGGAGAGACGGCATCCATCCCACTTTGGATGGAGCAGCTCTCATTTCTAGAAATATGGACAAATTTATTAAACCCCCCAAAATATGACTATCCAGAGTTGGGACCAGGAAGCAGAGTTGCAGTCTTACACGCCTCTCTGCAGCTTCTCTCCTCCTGCTACCCCCCCAAAAACCCATCTCCATAGAGACTGTGTCAGCTTCCAAAAAGACAAAAAACAAACTAAAAACCAGCAACAAACAACTTAAACATAAACAATTACAAAGAAAGAACAGTACAGTATCCACATCTGAACCAAAGAGTAAAACAGTGAAATGTGGATTATTAAATATTAGGTCTCTCTCCTCCAAGTCTCTGTTAGTACATGACTTAATAATTGATCAACAAATTGATTTACTCTGCCTTACAGAAACCTGGTTGCAGCAGGATGATTATGTTAGTTTAAATGAATCAACACCCCCGAGTCATTCTAACTACCAGAAACCTCGAAGCACAGGCCGAGGGGGCGGTGTGGCAGCAATTTTTCACACCAGCCTATTAATTAATGAAAGACCAAGACAGACTTTTAATTCATTTGAAAGCCTGATGCTTAACATTGTCCACCCCAGCTGTGAAACTCAGAAACCAGTCTTACTTGTTATCATCTATTGTCCACCTGGGCCTTACACAGAGTTTCTGTCTGATTTCTCAGACTTTATATCTAATTTAGTTCTGAGCTCAAATAAAATAATTATTGTGGGTGATTTTAACATCCATGTAGATGCTAAAAATGACAGCCTCAACATGGCATTTAGTCTGTTATTAGACTCAATTGGCTTCTCTCAAAATGTAAAAGAACCCACCCACCACTTTAATCACACTCTAGATCTTGTTTTAACATATGGCATAGAAACTGAACATTTAACAGTGTTTCCTGAAAACCCTCTCCTGTCTGATCATTTCCTGATAACATTTACATTTACAATAATTGATTACACAGCGGTGGAGAGTAGATTTTATCAAAGTAGATGTCTTTCTGAAAGCGCTGTAACTAAGTTTAAGAATATAATCCACCCACTGTTATCATCTTCAATGCCCTGTACCAATACAGAGCAGAGCAGCTATCCGAACGCTACCCCAACAGAGGTCGATTATCTTGTTAATAATTTCACCTCCTCACTACGTACGACTCTGGATACTGTAGCTCCAGTGAAAACTAAGGTCTCTAATCAGAAGTACCTGACTCCGTGGTATAATTCTCAAACACGTACCCTAAAGCAGATGACTCGTAATCTGGAGAGGAAATGGCCTGTCACAAATTTAGAGGATCATCATTTAGCCTGGAGAAATAGTTTGCTGCTTTATAAGAAAGCCCTCCGCAAAGCCAGAACATATTACTATTCATCACTGATTGAAGAAAATAAGAACAACCCCAGGTTTCTCTTCAGCACTGTAGCCAGGCTGACAAACAGTCAGAGCTCTGTTGAGCCAACCATCCCTTTAACGTTAACTAGTAATGACTTCATGAACTTCTTCACAAATAAAATTTTTATCATTAGAGAAAAAATTACCAGTAATCATCCCACAGATGTAATATTATCTACAGCTACTCTTAGTACCATTGATGTTAAGTTAGACTCTTTTTCTCCAATTGATCTTTCTGAGTTAACTTCAATAATTACTTCCTCCAAACAATCAACGTGTCTTTTAGACCCCATTCCTACAAAACTGCTCAAAGAAGTCCTGCCATTAATTAATTCTTCGATCTTAAATATGATCAACCTATCTCTAATAATCGGCTATGTACCACAGGCCTTCAAGCTGGCTGTAGTTAAACCTTTACTCAAAAAGCCATCTCTAGACCCAGCAGTCTTAGCTAATTATAGGCCAATCTCCAACCTTCCTTTCATATCAAAAATCCTTGAAAGAGTAGTTGTCAAACAGCTAACAGATCATCTGCAGAGGAATGGTTTATTTGAAGAGTTTCAGTCAGGTTTCAGAGCTCATCACAGCACAGAAACAGCTTTAGTGAAGGTTACAAATGATCTTCTTATGGCCTCTGACAGTGGACTCATCTCTGTGCTTGTCCTGCTAGACCTCAGTGCAGCGTTCGATACTGTTGACCATAATATCCTATTAGAGCGATTAGAACATGCTGTAGGTATTACAGGTACTGCACTGCAGTGGTTTGTATCATATCTATCTAATAGACTCCAATTTGTGCATGTAAATGGAGAGTCCTCTTCACACACTGAGGTTAATTATGGAGTTCCACAGGGTTCAGTGCTAGGACCAATTCTGTTTACATTATACATGCTTCCCTTAGGCAGCATCATTAGAAGACATAGCATACATTTTCACTGCTATGCCGATGACACCCAGCTCTATCTGTCCATGAAGCCAGATAACACACACCAATTAGTTAAACTGCAGGAATGTCTTAAAGACATAAAGACCTGGATGGCCGCTAACTTTCTGCTTCTTAATTCAGATAAAACTGAGGTTATTGTACTCGGCCCTGAAAATCTTAGAAATATGGTATCTAACCAGATTCATACTCTGGATGGCATTACCTTGGCCTCCAGTAACGCTGTGAGGAACCCTGGAGTCATTTTTGACCAGGACATGTCCTTCAACGCACATATTAAACAAATATGTAAGACTGCTTTCTTCCATTTGCGCAACATCTCTAAAATTAGAAATATCCTGTCTCAGAGTGACGCTGAAAAACTAGTTCATGCATTTATTACTTCCAGGCTGGACTACTGTAATTCATTATTATCAGGATGTCCAAAAAACTCACTGAAAAGCCTTCAGCTAATCCAAAATGCTGCAGCAAGAGTACTGACAGGGACTAGAAAGAGAGAGCATATTTCTCCTGTTTTGGCTTCCCTTCATTGGCTTCCTGTTAAATCCAGAATTGAATTGAAAATCCTGCTCCTCACATACAAGGTCTTAAATAATCAGGCCCCATCTTATCTTAATGACCTTGTAGTACCATATCACCCTATTAGAGCACTTCGCTCTCGCTCTGCAGGCCTACTTGTTGTTCCTAGAGTATTTAAAAGTAGAATGGGAGGCAGAGCCTTCAGTTTTCAGGCCCCTCTTCTGTGGAACCAGCTTCCAGTTTGGATTCGGGAGACAGAAACTATCTCTACTTTTAAGATTAGGCTTAAAACTTTCCTTTTTGCTAAAGCATATAGTTAGGGCTGGACCAGGTGACCCTGAATCCTCCCTTAGTTATGCTGCAATAGACGTAGGCTGCCGGGGGATTCCCATGATGCATTGAGTTTTTCCTTTCCAGTCACCTTTCTCACTCACTATGTATTAATAGACCTCTCTGCATTGAATCATATCTGTTATTAACCTCTGTCTCTCTTCCACAGCATGTCTTTTATCCTGTCTTCCTTCTCTCACCCCAACCGGTCGCAGCAGATGGCCGCCCCTCCCTGAGCCTGGTTCTGCCGGAGGTTTCTTCCTGTTAAAAGGGAGTTTTTCCTTCCCACTGTCGCCAAAGTGCTTGCTCATAGGGGGTCATATGATTGTTGGGTTTTTCTCTGTATCTATGAAGCGCCTTGAGGCGACTTTTGTTGTGATTTGGCGCTATATAAATAAAATTGAATTGAATTGAATATCACTGTTTGATTTTTTTTTTTTTTAATTTACACTAAATAACTTTTATTTTGCACAAAAACTTTCAAGATTCACCTCTAAACTTCGTGAAGGTGCATTGCAATTTGAGCTAGCAACTTGCATCTCACAAGCCATTACATAAGAGCTGCCAAAAACACAGGAAACGCACAAGTTGAAGGTCAGCCCCTCTACTCTCAGCCAGCTGCTACATGTGGCAACATGTTTCGTTTTTAAAGGATTGTGGCTCTCTAAATAAACACCTATCAGGTTGGTTCACCAAAGACAGATTTATTCTTGAGGGTGCTTAATTTTCTGATTATTTTGGCCATCAGTGGTGACAGATCATGAAAAACTAGCATACATTTCATTAGCCAGAGCCCCACAGAGAGGAAAATAGATCATTATATCTACAGTCTTTACTAATAATGGTAGTTTTTAAAGTTTTCCGTTTAATAGAAGGCGATAAGTCAAAAGTTTCCATTGGAGGTATGGTGAGGTGGGACAAGAGCTTTTAGAGTCTGGACCTTGCCTCCACAGCAGATTAAGCAGCTATGTTTGTGTTGTGTGGGTTGTTGCCAACTCAGATATAAGCCATATGAGCGTTCAGTAGCCAACAGTGTTGATGAGCACAATTTTCTCAGTGGAGCACTGCTGCCACCATGTGTTATGTCCAGAACACTGAAAGTCATGATTCCAGGAGTCAAACGATCTCAGCAAGGTGAAGATATAAAACAGCCACAGTACAGATATTTGGTGTTTCGCATCAATAAAGTTTAACATTTCCCTTTAACAGGTATTATACTTCTAATGGGGACTATACGTTTGGGTAGAAGAACCAGAGATAAAACTGGAATGGTACAAAGGTACATGCAGGAGTATACTGACTTCACGATTCAAGATTCAAAGCGTTTATTGTTATGTGTACCAAGAAAAAGCATTTCTCTGTACAATGACTTGTAATAACCCTGCTAGCATTAAAATGACTACATGTGCTAAATAACTGTTGATAGCTTTCTGGTAACATTCAGATGACAACTCTGTGATGCAAATGTACTCCTTTAAACACAACAATCCATTATCATCATTTGGCATGTTAATGATCCACTAATACAAATTAAAGAACTTGTCACAGAGCACTAAAGCACTGGCTGGGAAGTCCTCTGAGAACTAACCAGTGTACGTTGCCCGGATGGTGCTAACACAGTGGCAAAAAGCCATCAAGAACCCCCCAGTCACAGCTAAAAAGGATTTACAGTGGCTGTGAATCTAAACATGGAACTTTCTTTTCAGGTCTTTGGAACAATAACTTCATCCTATTGTATCAATGTTGTGATGAAATATACAGCACTATGCTTTGCTCTTTTTCCAAAAAGTTGACTTTTATACTCAACACTAATAATTTTTCTGCATAATGTAGCAATATCTCATTTGTTACAGGGTTTAAAATAAATAAATAATGTTCCAAAAGAGAAAGCAAACTGGAGTGTTCTGCAAAGTAAAAATGGAAAGTGCAGGTTTTTCAGAACTCACCAAAACCTAAATTCAAAACTGAACAGTGGCGACATCTAGTGATTAACTCTTGTATTACATCTACTGTATATTCTGTTATTTACCGTTTTCTATAAAACTATATAAACATAGTACTTTTTACTTTAATACTTTTTTTTGCTATTAGTAAGTACTTACTAAAAGTGAGTAACAACTAAAGTAAGTTTTCAATTCAGTTTTATTAATAAAGCACCAAATCACAACAATCATCATTTAAGTTCAATGTTACTTTCAAAAGCAACTTAAATACTTGGATGCCCCCTGTTGCAGTGTCTACCAATAATAGAATAAAAAAAAAAGCTCTAAACTTGCTTTTGGTTACAACAAATAAATAACACGCCAAACACAAATCTCCTTACCTTTTGTGTTAGGTTAGTTTTAAACTTTGGTTTTGGACTTTGCCCGAGTGTGCATTTGGCTCTTCTCCACACCTAACATCTTATTACTCTGAAAAATGGAGGTTGAGGAGAAGCACTGTTTCCCCACATGAAATCAAAGGGGTGGAAAAAAACTAAAGTACTTTATTTACTTAATTTAACCTAAATTATGAGCACTCTTTTCATGTGAGCACAGTGTCAGAGTTTGGACTGTATTTTAGAATAATTTATGGTCATGCTCAGGGATATGGTGCCATTTGTTTAAGCAATGGCGCACAGCAGTGAAGTATATGCACAGTTGTGCATGGATGTGTGGCCACTGTTACCACACTGGCTCACTCACACGCATTATTCAACTATAAGTGACCACATAATCAGATGTTAGACTAATCCTATGAAAAGTTCATCTATAGCCTCATTTCTGTTTGTTTAACCATCTCTACCATCTCCTTTTCTCTCGTCTTTCATTTAATCTATGGTAAAATAGCATATAAAATAGTAATCGGTTGCTTTTTTTTTTATCACAGTTGTTGGAAATATGCTATAATAAAAAGCAAGGTTTTCTGTGGGTAACTGGTCATTATTGGATCACAGCTGTGAGAGCATGAAGGTGCAGATACAGCCATTTAAAGTGATTGTCTCATTCTTGATGGATACCTGGTGGATTCCTGGCAGATTAGCTGCTGATCCGTGACTGTAATGATATCCCCACCTGTGACGTGTAAATCCGAGCAGGAATGTTAATGCCCCGAAGCAGCATTTTAAGCCAATGGTTACATCTTCTGCATCCACCAGGGGGCGCAGCGCTAATGGAACTTAACCCTCTCAGGCTCAAATTAAGTTTTAGTTACAGGAAAAATCTGATATTTGGGGAAAATTATCATATGGGGTAGTACAATAGAATCCTGACTTTTTTTTTAGTGAGACCTTCACATGCAAGGAGTTCTGGGATGTTGCGGATTTACAACATTGGCCCGGTGTGGTAAATTGACACCGAAGACTGAATATGATATGAACATTAACTTTATTTGTATACAACTTTTCAAAACAATGTAACAAAGTGCTTTTCAGTAACAGAACAACAACAAAAACAATATGGGATCCAAATCCAAAACCTCAAATCCTCATTGAGTAGGCCATGTTGGCATGTCACTTTGTGGTGTGGTACTCCAAGAAACAGTTTTTGTCTTTCGTAAAGCACAGAAGTACTTTGCACTTCAGGCAGGCCATTTGCGTGTAGCCATTCTTGCACAGTCTGCAACGTCCACGTTTCTCAGCATGAATGGGAAAATGATCGCATCGGTCGAGTCTGACGTCAACCAATGGTGCAACGATCCGCTGAAGTGGAGGTGGGGCAGCTTGATGGGATGTTGGATCATCTTCCAATGACGGTCATCAAGATGTGTAAACCAATGAATTTCTCTATTTCAGATGGGGTTGTTTTCAGTTCTGGGCCATTCTTCATAGCGGCATACAGGTTAGATTGGTGAGAAATATGTTCAAACACGGATTTGTCCATGAATTGATCAAAATACCACATTACACTTGGTATTTCGTCTGGTGGAGGTGAGAATGCAGGTCATCGGAATGAAGAGTCAGCTGCTGGGGGTTTCCTCTGCCTCCAAGAAAACTCCTTGTTGTCAGGAGCTGGGCCTTGCTGAGGTGCATTGTCATCTGGGACCTCAGTGTCACTGTCTGCATGTACGTTATGAATTTCAACATCAAGGTGGTTGGGATTAGCTTTTGCTGTTGCTGCCAGTGGCTCATCATCATCAAGGCTGGAGTCAGACTCGTATGCTTCAGGAGAATCCTCAAAATCTGGATCAGCAATTTTATCGTCTGAAATGGATTCTGTGTCAGATAAAGCCCCATCAGGAAGGCAAATCAACTCAATGGCTTCCCTCACTGAGTAAAATTTTCGTCTGCCTGCCATAACACACTGCAAATCCTGCAAGATAGTTTGCCAAAAAAAAATGCTTTAACACATTGATCTGTAGTAATATATGTGCCATGGAATTAGGCTACATCAGTTTTGACACCTCAAAGTAATAAGTAAACATTGGTGATACGAAAATAACCCTAGTATGAACTGTTGCTCAAAATATAGGCAAACTATTAGATAAAGCATGTGGCATCCAGTGGTACCTATCCGGCCACACGTTGCAAATCTGCTACGTTGAAATAAAGCTGCCCCAGGGGAAAAATCCAGAAGAGATCAAATCCACTAATTGGCATTTACTGTATCTATATACACTCATGATTCTTCTGATGCAGTTTTGGTTTCAAATTAATGGAGGTTGATAGTGATACTTACATGAAATTGACGCCAAGAAAATCAGTGTCAGTGAAACCAAGGAAGCAGACATTTTGGAAGTGGGACAACACTGCCATCTGGTGAGCAAGTGGGAAACTTTTTGTTGCTAATGCACAACCAAGTCCTGCAGTGGTACTTCTGAGTAAAAAAAACTCATAAAATATGTACGTGGGGTAATCAGGTTGTTAGTTTTTAACTGTTGCAAATCGGCAACGCCTGCCTCGAGAGGGTTAAATCACTTACAACTTTCTACACATACACCCACGCATGTTTTTTTTCCTGTTTTTCCGCTTCATCCACAAGGAATGGCTGTGTTGTTCGCACACCTTTGCATTAATGTGACTTTTTCCTTCCTTTAATAATCCATTCTGAAAGCCTTGTAAAAACCCACATATACACATTAATTTTGTCTCGGCCATGATGTCTCTATTTTTTACATTATTGTTTCTAAGGATACCCAATACAACACCCACTTTGGATGTTATCATTCCATTCAGTGACTGTTATCAGTTGTGCTTTGGAAGAAAGAGATGTATTAAAAAATATATTTTAAAGATATATTTTACTTTCCACTCTGCGTCCCTTTTTTAAAAATAAATTGTAGAACTTTGTAACCCAACCCTGTAATAATTCTGTTTTCCTGAGTCACGTGTTCCACAAACACTTCTATGGCTTGAATGAGTTCCCTCTTTGCGCCTGGCTTGACTTTTTTGCAGAAAAAGTCTTTCATGGAGTGCCAAATAAGCTCAGTGGGATTTAAATCTGGTGATTCTGGTGGAGTTTTTACCCGGTTGATCCCCCTGATCCTGCAGCAACATGGTCTTGGAAGAAATGAGGATTCTAGCCAAAATGTTTCAGATATAGGGCGCAGCAACTTCTTTGATTATTTCTTTTAAAAAAAAACTGTCTGTCCATGTTGCATATAATGCAGACAGTCCAAAACTGTCTGAATTATATGCAGTATGATTTTTCCATTATGTAGTCTAAAATGTTACTTTCCACCAGGGAAAGATGCCATAGGGGTTGACAGAGATTTTAGTTTTGAATGTGTCTCTTCATGCGACATTAAGGTTCCATATAAATGCTAATGAGGCGGTTGCACTGTCCTGCTGTACCTGTATGATGTCTTTATGGAACTCAGAAGCCCCGATTCCAATCAGCAAACTCTAACGAACCCATAACAGCAGTAAAATATGAAAAGTTTGATTACTGTGCATCCATTTAAAAAAAAGGAAAAACCCCGGATCTGTTCATTTGAACAGTGGCACCACTGGGGTTGACACCACCCCTACGTGTTCATTGTGTAGTTCGCTTGTTTTTCTTTTATGTACTATGCAAACCAGCAATATGGTGGTGATTTAGTGAATTACAGCACCGTCTAAAATACCTACAATGCCAAAATAAGGTAAAGCAGGATAAACATGGTTTTCGTAAATTTATGCTCACTTGTACAATGTACAAGCATGCATTCACTAGCTTAACTACTGATATCTAATTTATTCATTTTTCTATATTGTTTCTAATGATTTTTTTTAACTTGTGTCGTTGTCATCATCCCTCACAGCCAGAAAGTATAGGGAATAAACCACACTTAAAATTTGGCTTAAAATGTGTGGACAGGGTGAAGCCCTGCTAATGATAAATAATAAAAGACCAGGTGACTGAACCGTGCCTTAGTTCGGCTCCAGAATAGGCTGCTGGAGAGCTTTTAAAGGGAAACTTTTGACATCAAATAATTTATCAGGAAAGATATGTTCTTTTGTTCTGACATTTTGTACAAAATAAAGATAATCCATTAATGTCTGTTTAGTTTTATGGCTGCTCAGAGCCAAATGAAAAATTAATTTCTACAAGTCTCAGAAATAACCTCCACATCTGGTTTGGGATCTATGAGGGAGCTTCTGTGCGATAACATTATTTTTCTGCATTTAATGTTCTTTTAAATTGTCTCTATTTATTAGATTAGATTGAAATGATTCACTGTTTACTGGAAATAGTTTTGGTGATTTGTAGTGTAAAATGTCTGAATGGTCAAACTGACTGTTAATTTAAAGTTTAAAACCTTTTTTACGTTAAAAACGTTTTTATATTTGATTAAGTTGAGGGTCACAATGAAAGCTATCAAACGAATGTGAAATTCAGCTTAGTTTTATTTGCATAGCATCAAATCAAAACAGTGGCCTCAATGCTCTTTAGATTATAAGGCAAATACAGCTACAATAATAATGAGAAAACCATCTATAGCTAATTATCCAAGTAAATGTTTTTTTTTTAAGAAAGTGCCATCTCTTGGTGACACTCTGCAATTGAATGAAAGGGATGTGTTTATAGTGGAAAGTAGATACACCCCAAGGGAAGGAGGGGGACACCGAGCACCTGAAGGCTTAATAAAATAAATACAATATTGCAAAACCAAACAGCTTAGAAAAGGTAAAACAAACTACAAAATGATCCCAATAACACAGGAAAATGTAAAAACATCTGATCACTACCTAAATATAATCAGTGTTGGGAAGGTTACTTTTAAAATGTATTCCACTACAGATTACAGAATACATGCCCCAAAATGTATTTTGTAACATATTCCGTTACGTTACTCAATGAGAGTAACGTATTCTGAATACTTTGGATTACTTAATATATTATCATGCTATTTACAACTACATGAATGTACTATTGCTTTGTGATTTATTACTATTACTGAAGGTTACTCGCCATACCAATACCAAGAGGCGAGGCTGCCGGACACTGGCGCCACCGGGCCATCTGACCACCACCAGCAGGCAACGGGTGAAGTGTCTTGCCCAAGGACACAACGACCGAGACTGTCCAAGCCGGGACTCGAACCGGCAACCTTCTGATTACAAGGCGAACTCCCAACTCTGTTACTCATAATATAAAATGAGTAACAGTAGGTAGGTTGACATTAGGTAAGGCTCCACTTGTTGCAGCGATCTCGTCTAGAAAACTATTCCGCACCTGCAAAACAGGTCTGCGGCTCCGAACCGTAGTAAAGGGACCTCTGGCTAAAGGTTCCGTGTCGGGCTCATAGCTGAAAACTAGCTTTACTTTGTTGTCTGGGTCAACTTTGCTAGCGAGAGACAGAGAGAGGCGTTGAACGGCTGCTCCAACGGAACATATTGTTTCAGAGGAAAACACGAACACAGTGTACAGTCGAGTCTTAATAGCTTACTTACAACTGGGCTCGTCAGGCACTCTTTTTGTCTGCAGTGGTTATTATTATATTTACATCCTTCCAGCTCCCGTTTCGGGTCGGTGACAACTCTTACTTTTCGACTCTTTTTCTCCCTTCCTCGCACTCACAGACACATAACAGGTATTGCAGTCCATTCTCCCTGCAGCATGGACTACACTGCCCATGAGGCTACATTCTGTATGGCTATGCCTGTAACACTCTGCCTATTGCCTTCATATTAAATCATTTTTGTGAATAATTTTTTAAAATGTTTCTTCACGTCATTATGCGGGCCGCAAGTAGAGGTGACATGGGCCGCGAGATTGAGACACAGACATTAGAGCCTCTTAATGCGTGTTTTGTTTGGGTTGATAGTGATACGGCATGGAAACTAAAAATACAGAGAGCATAGCCTAACATATGAAACAGGAAAACATCTGAAAACATCCCAGAATATATTATATTTTTTTCTGACTCTAGTTGATTTATTTTTTATTCAGTTAATGATAGCTTTTGCACTGAAACCCTGATGCTTAGTAGCCCAGTAGAAAGTTGGAAAGTAAGCGAATCCTCCTCCCCACTCAATGTCATATCTACTGTCACAGAGGTTTAAGTAAGTAAGTGAGTTTCTCATTATTATTTTTTTTGTGCTTTAGACTTTTTAAAGCTAGAGTGCATAAATCAATCAATCAATCAATCAATCAATCCCAGGGCCAAGAAAAAAGTGAAAAAGTACTTAGCAAAAGTACTTAAATCCTATCACTTATTTGTCAAACCAGAGGATTTGTAAAAGGATCCTTTTGCAGGATAGTTCTGCAGTTACAAATGCAAGTCAGTCAGACATTACTCATATTATGAGAACTGCAATAATGATGTCTCTTTGCCCCTTGTTGATAACAACTTATTAGTTTGCTTGAAGTGCAATAAAAGCTTCCAAAGAAGTGGTAAATAATCTAAAACTAAAGATTTAATATTTATTTGTTACCACTGAACCATTCAACAAGCACAGGACAACAAGCTTTAATTAAACTGCCTACATGCAGTCATTATAATACACGCTAAATATATGATGTGGTTTTATTCTGAAAATGTGAAATGGTGTAAAACTATTATATTTGTTGGAACCTTAATTTGTATCTGAGGCCACCCAGTCTATCCTTAGACACGCTACTGCTTTCCTTTACTATCTCAGCAAGAAGCCACTTACATCACCAACTGAGGCGATATCAGTTTTGAGTCTGCCCACCAGAAACCTACTCAGACTCTGGCTACTGACGAAAGCAAGATGCCTTCCCTGCTGCTACGCTATTTTTGAGAAACAGAGAGAGCTTTCAAGGAACAGTGGGTGAGAACATGGAGGAAAAGAGGAAGGTACAAACTGATAAACACAGTTTACACACTGAATTGTACTTTTGCTTCTTCCTCTGGAAGTAAACATCAGATTGAACTTTTTCAGGTATCTTACTGATTTTTTTTTCTTGACATTTTGCCAAACTCTCAGACAGCAGCAATAAATAAATGATGCCCAATAAGCAGCCTGAAATGCTTACACAGTAGCCATACCTATAGAAACCTGTTGACATAAAGCACCAGCAGCAGAAAAGCTCAGACAAAAACAGAAGGATCTATACGTAGCTTACAGTGACACCTTCATTGTTAGCAAAGGCATGATTTCACTTCATTCAAAGACACCATTGTATGCCACACACTAGTGAAGAGGGTTAATAATGTATGAAGTACATATACTTCAGTACAGCTAACACAACATCCTACAGGTCTGGAGAAAAGCAACTGCTAGCTAGAACTGTAGCATAATTATCCAGACTAGATATGAGAAAAGTAGTGCCGGTAACTGTGCAGCTTTTCCATATTTTTTTAATTTATTATGCTTCTTTATTATTTAAAATTGAGGCAAACTAAAGACAGCTAACTTGTTACAAATTAAAACTCATATGTAAATAGTATATATACTATTTATATGTATGCAAAACAGAGATAAGAAATACTTTATTTGTTATATATTTGGAAAAATTGTTGATAAAAAGAAACTGTAATAGCTAGATAAAAACTAATAACTCCTTGTTCTGTAACAAGTGAACACACCTGTCACAGACATAAAAAGACATTTTAGAGATTTCTAAAAGATGTTGAAATGAAAGTTTGACCATATTTGACCCTGAAAGAGAAGTCAAAGTTCTGATGTAGATGCAATGTAATATTTGGAATCCCCACATATCATTTCCTACATGCCTAAACATTGTAAATACAATTAATGGTAGTAAGAAACACGGTTTTAAATAGCTTTGTACAGCAACTCAGTCTACTGACCTTCTGTATTTTGATGTTAAACACCACAGTTGTAATAAGAATCATAGTTAAGTTCTAAAGCTTTTTGTCAAGTTTTGACCAATAAATCATAAGTTGACCTTGAATACAGACAAAATGACACACATGCATGCAAAAGCACAAGCTCCTCAGTGAAGGTAATTATGGTGGCTTTTATTGATGGTTTCATAGCAAAGAGTCTTGATCATACAGAGACAGTTAGAGGCTCTGTCGTTCAAAACAAAAAATAATGGCCTGAAAATTCAAATGTTTTTTAGACTGGGGTGTTTACGTTCTGATAATTAAAACGATATATTTAATCCATCCTTTTTGTTACATGTGACATTTTTGTGCAATTGATTGATTAAACATTTATTGTGCAATTATGTATTTCACAATTACAAACTAATCTATGTACGTGTATTAGGACAGTATCCTTTTTTCATGTTACTTAACCTCCAAAAATTACTAACTGCACCTTTAACCTCAGGAATCTGGAGACTTATCGCTTTTTCAAATCACCTGTTGTGTTTGTTCAGTTTGTTCACAGTTTGCAGAAATTCCTGATTAAGTTTGTTGATGTTTTTCAGGTGTAATAAAAATATAATTCAGATGTGAATAACTTTATTTTTCCCGTTTTTCTGCTTTTTTACTCTCGGCTTCTGTTGGCTCGGTGCTAGTCTACACCCCTACAAACTTTGATCAGAATTCATTCAAAATGTTTCATGTTTACAAACAGAATGACATGTACAGACACAGGGTTTTTGCTAATAATAATAATAATATCTACCGCGCTGACAGAAAGAGATATTGCATTATAGAGGGTGACAGCATGTGATATGAAAGATTTGCTGTCCTTGTGGCAGCAGATGCAAATCAGTCTGTTATAGACGCTGCTCTGCTGCCTGTCTAGAGGTTGTTTAGGATCATGCGTGAGATAGATATAGATAGATAACAATTTGTTTGGTCGTCTCCTCTCGGCCACAGCCAAGTATGCTGCACTCATCACAAATGAAAGATAGAAAATCTCCATTATTTTGCGGCACACATGAAAGACCTCAGCTTCCTTAGGAAACAGCCTGCTCATCCCCATTTGTATACAGTATCTGATTGCTTGGTTCATCCTGTTGTTGATGTAGATGTCCAGGTACTTATCCTTCTCCACCAAATCAACAGATGTGTGGTGTAGCTGTCCTCCTTCTGAAGTCAATTGCTGCCTCTCTGATCTTACTCTATTGAGAACTAGACAATTCCTCCCAAACAGCTGCTGTAACTTCATGACACATGATGTGAGGGCAACTGGGTCAGTAGTCACAAAGCTCTGATGGTGTCAGCTTCTTCTGTTCAGGATTATTCCAAAACATCGAGAGAGTGATTGGTAGGTGAGGTCCTGACTGGTGTTGGGAAACCTGTGAAAATAACCAAAGATCATTTTCAATCTCTACATGATACAGACAGATGTTCTTTTTAATAAAAGTATTTAGGCCAGAGGGAGAACAATCTGAGGGTTGGCATTGCAAATGTCTGTGTAACAATTTTGCTCAAGAGTGTTGTAAAATAAAACACTTTTCCTGCCTTCGATGGATCAGTTTGGTATCTTTTACTTCATTTTTATGGTTTTCAACTTGCAATACAGATGTTATAAGAGTTTGAAAAAAGAAGGCAAATGTACTTCTTTAAGTTTGTGTAGATGTTTCACCTGTCATCCAAGAGGGTTTTTTAGTTCTAAAACAAAAGAGTCCCAGGTATTTAAACCCTAGTGGGGGTTCATTTCGGAGTTGTACACTGGTGCACTCTTGATTATGGGAGTCATCACATGACCAGGATGTGAAAAAAGATGTAGGCCACTACAGTCACAGAGGGTTAAGGATGAAAACACTGTGAGAACTTGACCCTCCCTATCACGTGACCTACTGAGATCACCTGAAGGAAAGTGTGAGTTGGGTTGAAGTGCATGGGAAGGGATCTCAAGACTGCATTGTAGGTGGCTGTAGCTGGTTTCGTAAGCCACTGGCATCCAAGTGCAACATGTATAGTTGTGCCATGTGTTTGTCTGATCTGGATGACTGAGAACCTACACAGACATACTGCAGAACAGATAGTTTTCTTCTATAGAAACACAGTAGATGTATAGTGAGAAAGACTTGAGCCTTTTTACCATTAATACCTACTTGGATCGGCTCACCACAGTTCGCCACAACTCGACTTGGATTGACTGGTTTTCCGTAACAATCTAGTATCAGATCAGTGTGCAGGTTCAGGGAAATGGCTGCCTACATCAAGAACAGCACCCAGTGTGTGGGTTCTATCGATGACTCCCACATACCCATCATAGTGCCACAACACTATCAAACTGACTATTTTAACAGTAAAGGTTGGCACTCCCTAATCCTTCAAGGTGTGGTCCCTAGTAGTTCAGCTGTTGTGTCTTCTGTTCAGCACTTGACACTTGATGTCCTTTAAATGTGCTATATAAAAAAAGGTAGTGAGTTTTGAGTTTTTTAAGTTTCATTTCCGCATCCTCATGGTACATGTTTTCATTTTGGATTTGTCGGTCCAACTGCCTCTGAATCTTTTCTTCGGCTACTATGCACAAAAAGGTCTGCACCTCTTCGTTTGACCACAGTGTTGCTTTCTGTCCAGCCATTTCTTTTGTTGCCATTTTAAATATGGGGGAGTTTGATTTTTGTGAAATAGTTGCTCTCATAACACATCGAGTGATGCCCCTGACTAGCCAATTGGTGGCATGTAGTGTGACCCTGTCACATTTTAGTACTTGCTTGGAACTCCAGCAGAGCAGGTACTATTTTAGTACCTAGTACCAGATACTATGACCTAATAGGAAACCCTGAAAACCATAGCGAGTCGATCCGAGTAGGTACTAATGTAAAAGGAGCACTCAACAAGCCATCAGGAAGATTTATCTAAAGAGATGGCGATGTGGCTCTATGCCTGCTGGATATTTCAATGCATGCCAGCCGCATCAAGAATTAATCTTTGACCCCCTCAGAATCTGAATGAAAACTTTCGATTACTTTTCCTCTTGTGATTTCAAGCAAATTCTTAAAGTTAATTTCCAAAGACAGCCACAACAAAAGGACTTGACTATAAAGTTAGAAGTGTGTAACTGGCGTAGGTGTGGGCTTTGAAGTGTGTCTCAGACAGCTTAGCAACACTCAACATGATTAAATTACCATAAATAACCTCTGACCAAAGCTGATTAAGCCTTCATTTTTACTGAGTTTATGTCTCTCTTAAGGTTTTTTCCATGCTACAGAGTGAACAAAAGAAAATCATGCCCTCAGTTTTTCAACTGCTATTAAAGCAGAAATTAAAAAAAGAAACAAGTGCAACATTTATACAGTACAAAGGTAAATTATCCCTTACACCCACTTACATTTGCTCTAAAGCGCCATTTACATGAAGCAGCAATGTTCATGCCACATATACAGAAATTAGTGCTGACAGTCTGATTTCACAGTCTTCACACCTTGTAATTGAAGATGACCTAACTGTTAATCACTCTTCATCAGTGCACAGCATGCTAATTAGCTGAAAGCAACTATGAGCAATGACGAGAGCTATAAAAAGTTGAATCCGAGGGAAGGTTGTGTCAGAGTGACTACTGCTATGTGTTATTTAGCCAAATAAACACCACATGATACACTTCTAAGATGAAATTAAAAAAAACTCAGACAGCCGGGAACATCTGTTACTTTATTGTTTAAGGTCATTCTCTCTTTGTGCATGTTCTGGTACCGAAACTTTAAACACAAGCAATCTCATGGCTAAATAGGACTGCCTAATTTAGCTAAATTATATACTTTTTACTTGCTAGCATATTTTAGCACCAGCAATTAAAAAAAAAAAAATCAGAATTAGTCTTAGTAACGAGGAAGGAAAGACTTCTCTTTTAGCACATAAACATATTGTGGTGCTCAGTATAAGGATGTTGAAAAGATGGGGCATAAAGGTGCATCTGGTCAGAAGAAAAAAAACACAAAAACTTGGAAGAGTGGATTTGTACAAAATGAAATTGTAACCATCGATAACCTTGCATCTGTCACTCCCAGCAGTCTCATGTACTAATGCTAATGTCACTGTCTTTATTACGAAAGAAGTTTTTGTAGATGTGTTGTTATATAAAAAGCACAGAGTAGACATAACATCACTTACTGGTTATAAATTGACAGAGCAGTGATGATCAGGTTGGACATCTGTTTTTGTCGTGCATTAGTCCTTCAGAAATGACAGAAACACCCACATAGCTGCCCAACCCAGGGAAGACTGATCAGCAGAATTAATCTAGAGTTGAAATGTCCAGTTAGCTTCTTTTTCCGTTTAACTGGTTTAAGTTTATTTAAGCTACTTTACAGAGCAAGTTAGCTTGGATCACTGTATTTTTAATTAGTTTCACTTTTAGTCTTCTTAATTATTACAATAGAGGATACTTGTAAGAGCCAATATGAAGGAGACCAACCTTTTATAGAATTCTCCTTGAATTTATAATGAGAGACTTATTTACTTATTGAGTTGGTAACTGGCAAATTTGACATAGACCAAAACTAAACACACTCATTTTTCGTTTCTTTTTAATACTGCATTGTTACTCCCAGCCTTTAATGGCAGTACTTTTTTTTCTGATCAAGATGTAATCTAGAATTATAGCCAAGGATTTCAGTATCTGGGAACGAGGTAAATAATTAATGATAATCTTAAACTGAGCATAGTTTCAGCTTTACCTGTACTAATTTTTATACGTTGTTTACAAAGAACTTTTCTAGACCCACATTACTTTCCTGTCAAACAAAAGGCATTTATTTTACATTAAAAATATACCAGTGTAAATCAGCGTACTCGCTCAGGGTCATTAGAGACCCAGAGTTACAGAGGAATTGTACCTTC
The DNA here is from genome assembly GCF_051167445.1 of Perissodus microlepis. Taxonomy (NCBI): domain Eukaryota; kingdom Metazoa; phylum Chordata; class Actinopteri; order Cichliformes; family Cichlidae; genus Perissodus; species Perissodus microlepis. The sequence goes on along the minus strand of NC_140468.1, from coordinate 23,860,420 downwards.
ACTCACCACAGGTGTGCAACACTGAGCACATACACTAAGTAGATTTTCTTTAACCTCTAGGGGCAATGGTGAGTACAACATTTGTCATTTTCTCATAGTCTGTTAAAGACATTTTCTAACCAAGGATAGTGTAGACAGAAAATTCAAATCCACAATAAAATAGAACAATTGATTAGTTAGGTGAGATATGAAAGAGTAACTTGCACAATGATCCACATATATCGGGGGTCATATTGATCTCTTTTTCATCTACTTTTCTTCCAGTGCTAATGAAGGTAATAAAGGTAGTTTGAGCCTGACTAAATAATCAGCAGATGAAAGCTTTTCTTTCTTTTTTGTTGTTAACATACACACAGTGCACCACTTGTGTGATGGTGCCATCTACTTGTCTTGATAAACAATTGCTCCAGTGTATCCTTTGCTAAAGAAGGTCATAAGGGAAGCCTGGTCCTGAGTAAATAATCAGCAGAGGAATGGATAGGGAGATATTTTAGAGCTTTTCCATTTCTTGACAAAACATTATCAGTGCCTCAGAGGGACCTGAGGTTGCACAAGAACTAAAGAGGTCAAACCAAAGGTACAAATAATATTCCTTTAAGGAAAACAGTTCTGTACTGACTTCTTCCCATAATAATAGTTATGACTTTAATTGTGCAATAAAAGTCCCGTAAGGCACAAATGGTGAGACGTGATTAGATTTGGTACCACTTAAGTAAATGTTAAAGTGTTACAATGTGTCTCATGGCTCTGTTTGCTTCAGTCCTTTCGTCAGTGTGCATTTATCACACATCCAAATACAAAATGAAAAAGCCATTATGTTTTCCCATGTGACTTTTCAGAACTCTAAAGAGAAGTGGTTGCTTATTTGGAGACCATTTACTCATGCCCTATTATTTTCCTTTTTACTTCCATATTGTGTATGGTGTGCATTTTAGTAACAGCATGGCTAAAGAAAACTACAAATGGAGCTGCCTGTAATCGTTTTCCTACCAAGTGTGACTCACTCGACCTGCGGTCCCCCCGCTTCATCAGATTGTTATCGGTAATGACAACCTGCTGCCACTCCATTTCCCGGCCGCTGTGTTTTGAAAAGGGTTTAATTGGGGCTGACGAGCCTGCGGGATCACCTTCCTGTAGTTCAAATGAAAAGAGTTTGAGTCCACGCTTTTCCAGATATGCAGAAACATAAGCCATTTGATTAAGGGAAATTTCATGTTAAAATTATATAAATTGGCAAAAGGCAGTCCACTTCCAAAGCTGTTGATTTTGTTTCTCCCTTTTTGAGTGGAAAACAGCTCTGTGACAGAGCACAAATGTATTCTTTGTCCACTGGCTCTCTTTTAAACTTTTCCTTAGCTGGCAAGCTACTCATAGTTCATCTTGTCCTTAAAATATATGTGACAGAGCACCATTAAATATACAAAAGAGAAAAAGAACCTGCCCAACTACAAAGACTCACTCTTTGGTTCTTACAGGGATCCTGTTGCATATTGCACCTCATCACTAGACGTAACATATACATTTGTTTATCTCATAATATACATATGTACAACATATACATATGTGTTGTACATATGTGGATTATATGTACATCATGTTAAAATCCAAACCTGGAAGAAGGTTTGGTTATATAGCTGCGATCTGCCCGGTGGACATGCTAAACTACGTAAATAGATTTGTATCTATAGCGTCGTCAAGCAAACAGACTAGTTAATGCACATAGTCAATGCTGAAGGCAGGCAATTTAAAGTGAGGCACGAGTCTAAGCCACCTAAGCTTTACAAAGTGTAAAGTAAGTAGTGTATGCATTTTCTATGATGTTCAGAGAATAATCATTTGCACACAGCACAGAGTCATAGATGGGGGAACAGAACATTCAGAAGGCCTAAAGCTTAAATGTTGCATGTAGCTACAACACGTGTTTGAGTCAAGTTCAATGTGAAGAAGCTAAAGAAGCTAATTTTATTTTGATTTGCAACCACTTTCGTGGAAGAAGGCTACACTGTAGTGATCTGTGATACTGCAGATTTTGGTATTGATCTGATACACAGTAAATAGAGGGAGATAAAGGGAGCTTATACAGGGAAGAGCAGTGTGTCATGGCTTATGAGATCATCGATTTCCAAATTCTTATCATATTTTAATGATCATTAAATCATTGTGATTTTTACTTTTAAAAATAATCAGTTAACACAACAAACTTTTTTGGTGATCTGTAATGTAAATGCACTGGTCTCTAAAGCACCTTAGGTCAACCTCTGTTGTTTAAATGTGCTATAGGCTGAGTAAAGTAAAATAGACGTGACAGTCAGCATCACAAAGTTTAGCATTAATTTAACACAACTCAGTGGGCCACACTCTGAACTTAGAGGATAGTAACAATGACTCTAGTATCGAGCTAATGCCAGTACAACACTTGGTATCTATTGATACTATCAGTATTTGGATTGATCCACCCACATATACTGTATGGTACAGATAAATTACATTATCAAAGTTTTCCATACATGTCGAGTTTTTGCCAAAGGACTCAAACACAGAACTGTTAAAATATTTAACACCTTTAATGAACAGAACCATCAGGATGAGCAACAGCAGTGAGAGTCTCAGTTACAGCTGGAATTGTCTAGGTAGGCTACAAACAAGTAATCAGAGCTTTGCTTCTATCTCCAGACTCAAAAGAAGCGAAGGCAGGTAGTCATGTAGGTATTCCCAACACGCATGCCCACATTCACATTGATAGAGGAGAGAGATCATGACAGTACAGCAATTGAATTTCACATCAAGGCCTTTAAAACAGGTGAGGCCAGATTTCTGGGAATATGTTAAAATTAAAGCACCATTACTTTGTTTAAGCAGCACTTGGTTTAATTTAAGGGCTTATAGTAAACTCAGGCCTGGTAAATAAGTTATGAGTTGGCTGTGTGGTGGTCTACTTTAGAGAAGTCTGATAAACTTTCTTTGTGGACTGGTTGAGGGTTTTACGTAAACGTAAAACCAAAACCTATGTTCTTCTATCCACCACTGAGTGGCAATGTTCTCTTTCCACTTTTCCTGTGTGCATACTTGTTCAGATATATTATATTTAAATACACATCCGTGCTATAGTAGATTACAAGGTTCACACCAGATTAAATTAAGCTCCGAGTGCAATTCAGTATCTGTTGGATGTGCCTCCTTGACAAATTCAAAAGCGGGTTACTGCTGCCTGTACAGCTCAGAAAGGAGTGATTGCATCATGTGTAATATCATCAGTAGGCACCACAGACAGTTGGCAGTCATGCAGTATTATGGAGAAAAATAAACTAGAGCTGCAACTATAGAACAGCATTATAAAGGGCATTTTTACAGCTCATTTGGTATAGTGGCAGTCCAAAACTGCACTCAGGCTATTAATGCAGTTTGCTTTACATGGAGCTGTACTAAATGGGTGTATTATACTGGTTTTTGTCTTGCTCTATTTTATGATAGACCTCTTTAATATGTTAGCACTGGTGTGATTTTGTTCATCTGTAAATAAAATTAATAATTTTATTAAAGAAAAATAGTAATTTTAAAAAATACCTGGAAAAAACCTCTGGAGGTATGCTAACGTGTTTGCTAAATTAAAACATGCTTTGCTTTATAAAACATGAAACTATTTTTTATTCAGTGTTTTCATAAAAGCGTTTTTTAATGCATTTACTACTGCTATGGAGAACAGACACGAGGTTTAAGGCCGGGGCAGGTTTGAACCATTTATCATCCACAGTGGAAACTAGCTGAAAATAAATATGGGTATCGCTTTAGTTGGTCGCATGGTGTGTCCAACAAAATAAAGTCCGGCTTCAGCCTGCATGGAATCGCAGCAGGCCTGAAGATTCGACTCCAACATAACGACGGGCCAAATTATATGGTGTCAAACCGTATGTTTGACACCCTACTCTAGTGGGACTGTCCCCTTGGATGTGGCCCTAAGAGTTGCTGACCCACCCCGTAATCACGTGAGTCACATTTACCAAGGTGTAAATAAAATTAATAATAAAAATGAAATGCATTGTGCATCAAGCATTTTGTTTGCATGAAAACCCATATGCATGTTAGTCTGTTTCCACCTACACACTCTAACCCTAAAGTCCACAAAATCTGTCTTCCAAGTTTTTAAATCTAAGCTGACAATATTGGAAAAGAGAGGTGTGTATATTTATATATATACATACCTCTATATGTTTATAGTTTCTAGAGACTTCTGATTCAAATATCCATCATGTTATCCATTTTCCCATCCAACCAAAGGGCACAGGGGTTCTCGCCGCTGCACTGGCAAACATCAGTTAAAATGTTGGACACCAGTGCTCTGTCATACTGACGTACACGTGACAGCCGGATGTGAAAATAAACCACACTACACGTTAGCTTGGAAAATAGACTGTAGAGATTAAATCTCCTTAGATGGTGGAAGAAACTGAAGCTAGTGCTGTGCAAGACTGCACAAGTAAAAACAGGGACAGTACTGCCAATACTGATTGTTTTAACTTTTATAAAGGCAGCTTATGTAGAGGAAAGCAGTGTGTCGTGATTTGTGAGAAGAATCATCATCAGTCGGCCAAATCTGAACACATTTTAATGACCACTAAATGACTGTGATTTTCCGTTTCCAAAATAATGAATTTACACAACAAACAACACAGCATACCTTCCAGCGTTATGTACATTTTAAAATTGGGTGTTTTTGGAGACGTGAAATGTCTCGATATTCAACACAAAAAGGTTATTGTATTGAGACGTTTTGAGGTAGATTTTTACATCTCCAAAACAATAATTTATCTAACACAATTCAGTGGGCTGGATGTATTATTTGAATAGCTGTATATAATTTCTAGATAATAGGTCTGGTAAAATTACAACTATGATGACCAATAAAGAAATGAGTCATAACAGAAACTTATTCTGGTTATTCTTTGCCTCTCTGAAAGGACCGTGACAGTGGGCTTTGTCTCTCTGAGGGTCTGGGTCTGTCAGCCATTTTCTTCATATTCTCCTCTTTGTTTCCTTTGATGCACGTTTCACCAAAAGGCTGTTTTTCATGGTCTTTTATGTCTTTATATTGCAATGTTGCCACAGTCGATTCAATAGGTCCCTTTACAGCTGTAGAGTACTTCTACTAGAGGTGGGCGGATCGAAATCAATACAAGATTGATAATAACGCAATAGGATCAATAATTTGTTTCTGTCCTCTAACTTCATGTAGCCCACTGAATTGTGTCAAGTATTTTTGGGGAAATGAAAAAAATAGACTGTGCTCTTTAAACAACAGAAGGTGACCCAGTGCTTCCAGTTATTCAAGGTCTTAAAAGAAATCCAGTTTCAAAAATACATAAAAAGCTCAGAGATGTGTTTTGATGTGTTGACTCACAGTTATTTCATTAGTGATGACGCATTGCACTCCCCAACATACCTTTATAGGTTAAAGGTATCAATATTGGTATCTGTAGTACTGGACGTGCATTGCACAGCACTGACTTCTATACATGCTCACTTTCTCGTTCACTGCAACCCCATATTTAAAAGATATATATAAATCTTATAAATTTTGTATCTGTCTTGTGTAGGGATGGGTATTGATAAGATTTTCACGATTCCAATTCCATTTTCGATTCTGTTTAACGAATCGATTCTTTATCGATTCTCTTATCGATTCTTTTTAAAAAAGGAGAACACTAAGGTCGATTAGCTTAGAACTTTGTTTTATATCTTCTCTTTGAACAAGATAGAAATTTAGGAGTAACATGGCCTTACAAACCCAACAGTGAGATCCTCAGCCTATGGCTCTTCAATGGGGTGTCACGGGGTCCCCAGGAAAAAAAATTGTAAATGTAAAATAATAAAATAAATATTCTTCTGTAGCAATAACAAAGTATAACATAAATTATTCTGTAGCAATTACACAAGAATATCCAGTAATGTCCCTGCCTACAATTAAACACATTCACTTACCGAAAATCGGGGCATCTGCTGTGGTAAATGGGTTCAAGCCTTTTACCACAAACTTAGTCACTGCTCGGTGACATTCGTCTATCCCGGCCTGAAAGGAGACGCTACCGGCAGACTGCAGCAAGAACTGCCAGCATCTGAGCCAGACTCTGTCTGTCTCTCTCATCATGGTCACCTAAATGCACAGTAATGGCAGGTTTTGTAATAAGGCAGATCGCGCTAACATAATATGCACTGTTAGTTGATTATTTACCTGCCGCATTAACGGGAGAGGACGTGCAAACGTTACCGCTGCTGCTGGGTTGAGATTCACGAGTCCGGAGCGGAATTAAAAACACGACATTCATTTAAGGTTATCGCGTGTTTTGTGAGCAAATGCTTTTGCATATTCGTAGTGTTTCCTCCCTTAAATGAAATATCTACTTTGCAAGTATTGCAAGTTTCCCTGTTGTCATCCATTCTCGTAAAGTATAACCAAACTTTTGAGCGTTTGAGCCGCTTAAGCGCCGTGTTTCCTGCCAGGTAAATGATGCTCCGCAACGTGGTGACGTCATTCGGGGCGACTGGAATCGATAAGGGAATCGTTTGCAAAAATGGCAAACAATTCCAAGGGATTGAAACAGTGGGAACCGGTTCTCAACAAGAACCGGTTTTCGATACCCATCCCTAGTCTTGTGTGAAACTTGTATGAAAAGCATACAAAAGTGAAAACAGATATAAGATCCCTACAAAAATTATATAAATGAAACTTGTATGTTTTGGATACTTACTAAAACAATATATGAAAGTAATGAGAAAGCGGCCACTTTCATGAGTAAATCATATAAGCCTTATGTGATTCACTATATGAAGTAGGCCACATCTTATGCAAGTCTTTTATAAGTTTTTACTATTTCTTTTCCATATGGGACATGTCACCGCCCAGTCACACAGCAGGGGGCGGAGCCAAGTGTGCCTGCATGAGAAGAGCAGCGTTTGACATGACACATGCATAACATGCCGAACTTTCACACTAGTATTGATCCCAAACCAATACCAGCTTTGGTATCAATACTACGTATATCTAGAATGGTCTGTCCACCCTGAACTGAATTCTTTATTGATATATGTATAATATTTACTCATTATTGACTCGACTCGTCCCCAGTCTTAGCTCCTGGTTGCTTGTGCCTGGGCTTTGTTTTTCAAAAAGAGCAATGAGTGCAGTTCAAGTAGGGTTACCTCTATGATAACAGGGGGCAGTGACTATCCTTGTACGAGGTGCTTGTGATGTCTGTGATATGCAAAGAAGCCACTTTAGCGACAAACCTAAAACAGCATTAAGCCTGCAAACCCCAGCCAATTAGTGCACACCTCTAGCAGCATCATCCAGCTTCAATGGCATCATCGGCATCAGTATCATTAACTCACTGTCTGAGTGACCTCGGTGTGACCAAGTGTCTGCGTGCTGCATTCTTATGAGCCTCTGTGTGTGCACGCCACAGCAGACTGCACTTACACACCCACAGCTTCTTCTTCTCTGTCGTGATTATTTGTCTGCTTAAAATTTAGAGTAGTGCATGAGTCATCGGGAGTAGCTGGTGACGGGAGGGAAGCAGAGACTGCTTTCATGGGTGTAATATTTGTGCGCTTTGTTTGCTTTGTTCAAACCTCATCTGATTCGACTGATTCTCATTTTCCAAGTCTGCAAGATAACAAATGATGGAACCTATGCCTGTAATCAAATGAAGCAGGAGAACCCATCCATAATTGCCTGGTGACTTGGAAACACAATATTTATGATAATCAAGTTGGATGCTTTCCTTCATTATGAGTCCACTGACCTTTTAAGACAGAGCGCCAACAACTGTAGATTCAAACATTTAAATATTTCACTGTAGCTTAGCAGCTGACAGAGCTTGCTTTTTTGGTACTTTTTTTCCTCTGAAAGGAAATATCAGTGTATGTGTTGTTTCTCCGATTATGTTAAACTGCTATAAATGATCTCAAACTCTATGGGTTCAGTACAGCATAGAGATGTGGCAGAAAGGAATCATTACCTCTGATATTCAATTACCTGGTAATCAAAATAATTGTTATCACAGCTATGTTATTATGGCTGCGTTCGCATAGCATATAATGTGGTAGTGCTTGTGACTACATATTCATCCTGCCTGGAAGGCAGATAAGTGATGCAGTTCCTTGTCTGTGTGGGTTGGTTATGTCTTCTCCATCGCTGCAAGACTCAGACAGCCTAAAACTTTTAACAAAGCAGATCCCTCTTTGGGAAGTTTTACTTTTAAGGGAATAGTGTTGTTTTTTTGTAAATATTCATGGTGTTTTCTTTATTCTTTTAAAATGTACTTTATCAGTCAGAGGTCAAATATAACATGATATTCTATCAATATAATGGCAATACATACCAAACTTGTAAGAATCATGGTTTCTATGTTATAAGGGTTTTTGTTGGTTTTCAACCAAAAAATAATTAAGTTGACCTTGAAGACCTTGGTGGATGTAAGCCAAATGTTATTGAGTTGTTAACATAGCGTCAGTCTACGCCCCTGCAAAGTTTTATCAGTATTTATTCAAAACTTTTTAAAATTATTGCATTTACAAATAAAATGACATGAACCAAAAGCATAACCTCCCAGGTTGTGGTAATACAACGTATATTATGCATCATATAAATTCTAAGATCTAAGACTTCATCTTGTGCAAGCAAAAACTTTATTTTACATTTCTACAATTAAAGAAAAATAGTAATTTTAAAAAATACCTGGAAAAAACCTCTGGAGGTATGCTAATGTGTTTGCTAAATGAAAACATGCTTTGCTTTATAAAACATGAAACAATTTTTTATTCAGTGTTTTCATAAAAGCGTTTTTTAATGCATTTACTACTGCTATGGAGAACAGACACGAGGTTTAAGGCCGGGGCAAGTTTGAACCATTTATCCTCCACAGTGGAAACTAGCTGAAAATAAATACGGGTATCACTTTAGTTGGTCGCATGGTGTGTCCAACAAAATAAAGTCCGGCTTCTTCCTGCATGGAATCGCAGCAGGCCTGAAGATTCGACTCCAACATAACGACGGGCCAAATTATATGGTGTCAAACATATGCCGTATGTTTGACACCCTACTCTAGTGGGACTGTCCCCTTGGATGTGGCCCTAAGAGTTGCTGACCCACCCCGTAATCACGTGAGTCACATTTACCAAGGTGTGATTCAAAATGTCGGTCAAAACTGTCAAAGGGGCTTTGGTGTGAATCCTTTATGAGGAATTGCCCAAATATAATATGAGTTATTAAACTCTTGTCTTGGCAAGTTAGCAATCGGAGTGAAAGTGGAAAACAAATGCAATAGCCACAGGAAGGCAGCTCCAAAAGCAAGGCGCTCCCTATAGTGTCGGTATTAAAATGCCTGACTTTACAGAACAAAAAAACATGTGATATGGCCCCCTTTAGAGGCCATATCACAATATGGCTTAATGTATTTTATTGTTTAGCCTGTGTTATGAGCTTAGGAAAAATCTAGGCACATTTACAGAATTGCAAAACATTACTGTGCAAAGCTCAAGGTTCTCAAGTAGATTAATGAAATCACCAGACTGTGAAAGTGGGGTTTCCTGACTTTAAGCGCAGGATCTTAAGCCATTTCTATTCGTTTTGCAGTTTTCAAATGAGTTTAAAGTTGTTGTTTAAAGCTTAACATCTTTTAAGCACCAAAGAGTCAGAAGAAGCACTTCCCAAAGTCTGACTTGCACAGATTCATTTGCTGTTATCAGCCTCCATTGCCAGTTGGCACAGCTGAGTGTTTTCCTTAGTCTTAGTTTCACTGCAGGTCCCAAAAGCTGCTGCTACCAAATCATAACCACGAACTTAGTTTTTACCTTATTTCAGATGTGGATGTTGAATGTCTTCATTACCAAGCTGTATGACTTAAAATCTTCCCTTTTAAAGTCACCTCTTATTGCTGTAAAAATATGTCAGTAGATTACAGCTGAGTGAGCACATTGACCTTTTTTTAATGGGACTGCACCCCCAAGGTCCCACCTAAAATTCCTACACAACCACGATACCTACTTATTTCTTTTCTTTTTTAATCTAATTTGCTATTTATTGTTAATCTGCTGGGTTTTGCTCTTTGCAATTTACTTTTTCTTCCCTGGTGTGTAACCAACACCAGCTTTAGCTGCTATTTTCCATTCCTTGTTCGTCTGCGTCTGGAAGCCAGCAGCACGCAGCGCAGTATTCCCAGCTCCTTCACTCACCCTCTCACCACCCTGCTGCAAGTGTCTAAAAGTTGAACTGATTACGTCTAGCAATGCATGCTTCTAGAGCTATTTTAATCTGAACACAAACATTATTTCATTTCCAACTATTCTTGAATCATGTGATATCGGTCTATTTATAGGGGGAGGAAACTATCTGCTGTGGATGTGGATGGAGTTGACAAGGGCCTGGCTGTTCACAAACAAAACGGATGTGGTATCATTAAGTATCTCAGCCCAGCAGTAATTGATCCTGATGATAAGTATTGTCTGAGTTGTCAAAATCTGATAGAATGTATCCCTCTATGAATAAAAACTGTTAAACACATGCATGAGTCACTAACTTGTCCATTTATGATTCTGTTCAAATTCCTTGAGACAATCAGTTTTTCCATGCTGTTATTTTGAGATTTTCTATCTAAAAACGTCTGAAGGCATCCTGAAGTGCAATCGCAGCACTTTCAGGATGTCTTCCAATAAGATGTCTTCCAGCTCCGCTGAGGTACAGCAAGATTTCTCCATTTCTAACCACAGTAAACCTTCTTTCCAACTTAGATGAGAATGAAATGTGCACCTCTTGTCTCAGTAGCATTTACTTACAGGGGCTCTGTTGTGCTCATTTTCAACGTCATTTTTTTCTCTCTTTGACCTTTCAATTTAAATTTCAAAATACTCGGCCTTGGTGCAGCCCTTCAGTTCATGAAACGAGCCGTTTTAGCCAATTAAACGTCTGTCAGATCAGATGAGCAGATATTCTGCTTCATCTTCTTTTGGCTGCTCTCTTTCCTGTGAGGTCTTCCTCTTTCTGTCTTAACTGGTAGGTCCATCTTCAACATCCTTTGTCGGTATATCCACTATCCCTCTTCTGCACATGTCCAAACCATCTTAGCATCTCTAATCTTATCCATCCTGGTCACTCCCAATGAAATGTCTTCAGCTCGGATTCCTGTGTTTTTGTCAGTGCCACCGTCTCCAAACCATACATCACAACCGGGCATGCTCTCATCTTGTAAACTTTCCCTTTCACTCTTGCTGTTGTCTTTATGTCACAAATCACCTGATACTCATCTCAGCCAACTCCAAACTGCCTACGCTCTCTTCTACTCATCTACCTTCACTATTTCTAGCTTCACTTTTCCACCTGTCCATCTCTAATTCACATACATAAATTCTGTCTCGCTTCTACTGATATTTCCTCCCTCTTCTCTCCAGTGCATACATCCACCTTTCCGGACTCTCATCCACCTGCTCCCTACTCTCACTACAGATCACAATGTTGCCTATGAACATCATAATCCACAGAGACTACTTCCTGGCTCATCTTTTATTCAGGAAGAGTATACGTCTATAAAAATCTAAAACAGAAAATGACCTGCTGAATCCAAGGAAGCGTAGCTAACAGCAAGAACTTTGCTGGCTGTTACCACAGACAATCTGATGCAGGTATCATATCGAAACTGGAAAAAAGCTGGATTTGTGCATCTCTACTTTTCGTTACCTTTGAGACAATTGTTTTCTGATTGGCTGCCCTACACAAACAAAAGATTTAAACAGCAGATGGGAGGAGCTTTGTATGTTTACAGCCACAGTTTACAGGGCCACAACTGGGCGGGGGGGGGGACTGTTAAAAACACTCTTTATGATGGTAAATAGACTGGTTCTTATGTAGCGCTTTTCTACTCTTCTGAGCACTCAAAGCGCTTTATACAACTTGTGCATTCACCCATTCACACAAGCACATTGGTCTAAGTGCTATTTTTTTTAGCTAACATTCACACACGTTCATACTCCGATGGATGCATCGGAGAGCAATTTGGAGTTAGTATCTTGCCCAAGGATATTTGGCATGCAGACTAGGGGAAGCCAGGAATCGAACCACCAACCTTCCAATCAGTAGGTGACCTGCTCTACCACCTGAGCTACAGATACTCTGTAAGCTTTGGACTTAAAGGAATTCTGTTTCAGTCACGCCATGTTTTATATAAATATTTTCCGTTGTGATAGTAAATGACAAAAAAATTAGCAAAGGCAATAGTTTTCATTAAGAAAAACCTAAAAAACCCTGTTTTGGTAAATGTTTCTACTTATTTCTTCAATTTATAGCTTACAAACAACAAGGACAATGATAGAACTGGCACAATAGTTGGAAAATATTAAGACTATATTAAGATTTGAAGAAAAAATTAGCGTACACAGATGTTTGCAGCCCAAAGCTGTAAGCTGTTGTGTGCAGAACATTTTCTATCTTCTGTCCGATGTAAAGGCTTAGTATTGCAATTGCAAATCAACTTTTGTAACCCCTGATGTCTTGCATGTTTAGAATTGCACATACAGCAATTATACCATGTCAACTGGGAAATCAAGAGATTATGAGAAGCATGACAAGGGAGCAGTAAATCCAATTTGTTTAACTACAGATCAACCCCTAAGGGTACAAAGGAATCTGCTTCTGTAAATTAGAATTTATAAAATTATGTAATTGGTGAAAATCTATATTTAAAATAAGATGACTTTTGTGTGGTTTTTAAGCAGCTGGTGATTTCAATATATTCTCATGTGTCAGGAGTACCGGATTCTGAGAAAACATGCTCACTGACACTAATGACAAACTCTGAAAAGCTTCATATAGACACATTTTTCTCTTACTCCTGTTAGAATCTGAATAAGCTCCTCTGCATCAGGATCATTCAGTGTAAAGTCTGCCTTCGTTTATTCATCTTTGTTTCTGTCTCCATTTTATTTTTATGCAGTCTTCATCCTCTAAGCGTTGCAATTTTCTCTTTTTTCCGACTTAATTTATGTCTAATTACTTCTCATTGTTGGGAGCTTTTTTTTAAAGCTTCCCAGGGTTTCTTTGAATTCTTCATTCCCTCTTTTTCCTTTTTAGTAATTTTACTTTCTAAAACTCAAACACCAAAGTTAGCCTCACTGATGTGAATTGTGGAGGTGGTGGGACTTCAAAGAACTGTTGTTCCCATGGGTGGTGTTTGGGTGGGTAACCAGAGGATGCAAGTTCAGACAAGGTTTAAAGAGGTAATCTGTGGCTGCTTTATGTTTTATTTTTCCATCTTTGGGACCACTGTTTTCATGCACTTCACGCTTTTGAAGCAGTGTGGGCATTACTGTGATGCTCTTTTCATCTGATTTATAGCTGAAGTTTCTGTAGGTGGTGCTTGCTACATTACAGACCCTGTTGTGCAAGAATATTTAGTACGAGTATGCAAATGTGGCTCACTCTGCTAACAAGGCATCATAGAGCATGAAGAATTAGTAATGGTTTTTAGTCTACTAGAGTAGTACATTAAATTCTTTTGATTTTTATTTTCGAAGAATTGCCCCACTTACCTTTAGTGGTTTCTAGTGATGCAGGTTTTTTTTTGCCAAGGTTAACAGTTATATATGTGCCAAGAATCTTTTTTGCCTTGACCCCAATACACTGAAGCTGAACAGGATTCTTGCTGAAAAATAAGCTGTGAAAAAATTGTCTTGTCTGTGCTGCGCTTTCTCAATTATGTTGAAATGGAATCACTAGCTGGATTGCAATCAGAGGCAGTGTTTGTTTTTGAATGAATGGAGTGCTCCACAGTGCAGTGTAGCAGACAGGAGGTGCTTGTGGTGGATGTAGGGAACTGAAATTGGAATTTAACAACCAAACACACCTTTGTCTTCAGTGTGTCTTTAGCAGCTTTGCAAAGTCACAGGTGTGCATTGCCAAAGCAATGGCAGTGGTGATAAGTCAGCATGGAAGTGTATGCTTCTTTTTCGTAGCTAAAGCCAAAAAGGTTTGCATAATATAGCTAAGTAAACATGGATGGTAACATTATCCAACAGAACATTTCAAATCAAATTAATACAAACTGTTTGCTGTGATAGCAGGTTTCTGTAATACCCTTCTGAAATATTGTCCAACCAAATGCTTGCACATAACCAGTGGCAACCTCTGGTGCTGAACCTCTGCCTCAGTGACCACTTCAGGTTAGCTCCAGAAGCAAGTTGGTAACCTATACATTTGGATGCTGGAGGGTGGGGTGAGTCCAGTTTAAATGATGTGTGTCCAGTAGTGTTGTGCAATATTCTTATCACATTCAATTTAATTCAGTTTTATTTATATAGCACCAAATCACAACAACAGTCACCTCAAGGTGCTTTATATTGTAAGGTAGACCCTACAATAATACATACAGAGGAAAACCCAACAATCATATGACCCCCTATGAGCAAGCACTGTGGCAATAGTGGGAAGGAAAAACTCCCTTTTAACAGGAAGAAACCTCCGGCAGAACCAGGCTCAGGGAGGGGCGGGGCCATCTCCTGCAACCGGTTGGGGAGAGAGAAGGAAGACAGGATAAAAGACATGCTGTGGAAGAGAGCCAGAGATTAATAACAAGTATGATTCAATGCATAGAGGTCTATTAACACATCGTGAGTGAGAAAGGTGACTGGAGAAATAATCAATGCATTATGGGAATCCCCCCACAACCTACACCTATTGCAGCATATCTAAGGGAGGATTCAGGGTCACCTGATCCAGCCCTAACTATAAAAAACTTAGTGACCACTAAATAAATGTGGTTTTCTTTCCACAATAATTAGTTAATGCAACAAAACACACCTTGCAGCTTTACATGTATTTTAAAACTGGGTTTATGGAAACCTGGAATGTAATTGTGACTGTCTCTAAAGCACTTTGGGTCAACTTGTGTTTTTTAAATGTGATGTAGGCTAGACATTCAGCCATAGTGCTTAATGTTTAGGGCAGGGGTCGGCAACCTGCAGCTCTTTAGTCCTTATAGTGCGGCTCCGCGTGGTTTGGGAAAATAAATTAGAAGTATTTAGCTGAGTTCCTTTTTAACTTGTAGTTCTAAATTGGAAGATTATTGTGATATTGAGATATAAAAATAAAATTATATTTTATTATTTTTTCATCGCTCAAAATAAGCGTCACACTCGCGGAAGCCGGTGTACCCGCCGAAGCGCCATGCATTTATCGAGACTTTCAACCCCATGTAGGCCAATTATGGATCTTCGGATCCACATTATGTCAGCAGCTCCACCGTGAACTAAGTTAAAAACAAACACCGCTCACGCCTCACAGATGACAGCTTACAATCCTGCGTAAAGATGAAAGTGACTTTGTACAGCCCCGATTTGCAGACGCTGTGCGCAGAGGATCAGGAGCGGAAGTCCCATTGTAAACATACCACAGCAGACCCGACGATGTTTCCATGAACATGCTTTTCAGCATCTCTTTATTGACCGCTTTTCACACACGGTTGCTGTACGCACACAGCCGGCTGTAGCTTTTCAGCTCACAGCCCGACACACACCAACACAACAGCACAGATAGCACAGATGTTAAGGCGGCGAGGTGTGATTGCGGGTGCCGCTCAGGTGCGTCCGGCTCCCCTGCAGCGGCATTGCAGACGATGCCCCGCCACAGACAATAACCAGGTAAATACATATTTAGGCAGAATTTTGCAAATATCTATTTTTCATTTTTTAGCAGCATAGTGCTTTTTTTCCAATTATTTTTATTAAAAGTCAGGTCAAGGCTCCAAAAGCCCAAAGGCGATATAAGGGTGGCGGCTCACAACAGTTTTTGTTTGCTACATGGATCATTTTAGTTCAGCTGGGTGTCTTTCTTTTTGTTATATTTCTTTAAGAGTTCAAAATCCAGAGGATGGTCGTTGTACTCCAACCCACCTCTGGCGCTGGTGCCCTACCCTCAATTTTAAATGCATTTAGACACTGAGGGTTTTCGGGAGGAGCCGTGCTGCTCTCTGAGAGGAAGCTAGTACCATGCTCTCCTGAGTTTTAAATGCAATTTAGAACAGCACACAACAACATTACATATGAGCGGGCGTAGGGAGGTTTGAGGTCTTCACTCACCCCGGTTCTGTTAGCCGCCAGGGCTGGGGGGCTGGGAGGAGGTGCTGGCCGTCAGACTGGGGTCTGGGATGCGGGGCCTCCCTGCTACTGCAGATAAGGAGGTGGTCCGCTTGCCTCCACCCCAGAGAGAAGGGTTACATCTCCTGGGTCTAGGTGCGGCTTGCCCCTCTGGGGGCGGGGGTACCTGGACCTGGGATATAGAGTATGTTTGGGGAGTGCGACTGTCTGTGCAGTGTCTATTTGTGTCTGTCTACACGTTGGGTGAGTGCCAAGTATTTGGTTGTGCATATGGGGGTGGGAATGCACGTCTGTGTCCGCGTGTGCCTGTTCGTCTGTGTCTATATGTCAGGTTGGGTCTTAGACTCAACCTCTCTGGGTACATCTCAGGCCCTCTAAAGTACGGAGGCCTATCTCCCCTCACCACACTCCCTGCCGGTGGCTGATGCCCTTAGACGTTGGTGTGTTGGTGGTCCTTGTCATCTGGGGCTGGGCGCTCATGCATGTACCGGCTCACTCCTGGTGGCCGATTGGCGGGGCCGGGCGCCTGTGGCCCGGCTGGGCTCCTTCCGGGGGGTGGGATGCCCTCAGGCCTCTGGCCTCTGGGCCTGAAGCTCGGTCCTCTCTGGCACAGCTGGCTGCCGGCGGAGCCCGCGGGCACGCCACTGCAACCCCCTCTGGCCTCTGCTCCGTAGCTGCGGGGTGACCTCTCGTTTGGGGCTCTACTCAGCTCTTCCCAGGAGGGTGGCACGGTTCCCCCCCCCCTTTTGGTGGTCCTCCTCGGGTCCTTGTACTCTGGGGCCTCTGGATATCTGGGGCCTGGATCTCCTCCATACCTGCTTCATACCCTGGTGGACGGGGCTATGGCTCCCCACACTCCCTAGCAGATCGTTACATGGAGAAACCTTTGGAATACAAGCGTGCTGATCCACACAGGTATGCACACAGGTGTACACACGGGTGTTCACAGACGCGGACTACACCTTTCTTGGCTGCTGCCTCAAAGCACATTGTGCGCTGTCTATCGTTTATTATTTAGTATCTACTGTTATCTACTGCTAGCTAGTTTATTGTGATGGTGCTGTTTTTATTATGTTGCTCTTTGTTGTTTGCTTTCTCTTCTGTTTTTTTTCTCCATACAGGTGATCCAGGCGTTTTGTTTGTTTGTTTGTTTGTTTTTTCCTTTCTTCCCCCCCTTCTCACCGTCTCTTCTCCCCTTTGGTTTTCTTTCTCTCCCTCTCTTTCTTTCATTCTTTCTCCCTGTCCTATCCCCCAGTCACGTCTGTCCCGTTTGTAGCAACCGAAAATAAAATAAATACATAATTATAATAAAGGTCAATCAAATGGACCAATATGGCAAGGCCATGATGATCCACTTGGTAAAATAAATCCGCTTGGCATCTTTCTTGGCCTTGAGACAACAATTCTGATGGCTAAAGATCCAAACGGGACACAAAAAAAAAAAAAAAAAGAGTTCAAAATGTGTTAATTACATAAATAAAATGTAATTTGTCTGTAGCACTTTATGGATTTCATAAGCAACACACCTTAGTTGTTCACACAAAGCATAAAGGTAAAAAACAGTATATACAGTGTTATCTTCATTTTAGATGTCAAAAAGTATTTGCGGCTCCCAGTGTTTTCTTTTGCGTGGAAACCGGGTCCAAATGGCTCTTTGGGTCTTAAAGGTTGCTGACCCCTGGTTTAGAGTATATTTTTTCATTTCCAAGAAAATAACTACCCAATTAACTGGGCTACATAGAAAAACGTATTGATCCTAACGCACTACTATCAATTCAATACTAATACCAGCATTGGTATCGATGCTTGGATTGATCCACCCACCTCTAATGTCCAGACACAGAGCCAGTCAGTGACTGCTAGGACTCATTTGCACTGATTGCAGTTGCTAAACTAGACCCTTCTGTTGTATTGGAATTATCTGACTAATATTATGTGGCATTGATGGTCTGTGTGGCAAGACATTTGTGTTTCAGTTTTGGTTAGAGAAAGTCCGGAATCAGTAAAAGCTATTGTGCAGATATCTGCCCAGTGTATAGATGCAGCTTGTTAACCAAACCTCCAAACCAAGCTTGCAGACAAAGCTGGTTTTGTAGTGCAAAACTTACCATTCCATATTTCCTTTTTTTTTTTGCCTGTCCCGTTTGGATCTTTAGCCATCAGAATTGTTGTCTGAAGGCCAAGAAATATGCCAAGTGGATTTACTTTACCAAGTGGATCATCATGGCCTTGCCATATTGGTCCCTTTGATTGACCTTTATTGTAATTATGTATTTATTTTATTTTCGTTTTTTAAAGACGGGACAGACATGACTGGGGGATAGGACAGGGAGAAAGAATGAAAGAAAGAGAGGGAGAGAAAGAAAAATCGAGGGGAGAAGAGTATTTAAAAGTAGAATGGGAGGGAGAGCCTTCAGTTTTCAGGCCCCTCTTCTGTGGAACCAGCTTCCAGTTTGGATTCGGGAGACAGAAACTATCTCTACTTTCAAGATTAGGCTTAAAACTTTCCTTTTTGCTAAAGCATATAGTTAGGGCTGGACCAGGTGACCCTGAATCCTCCCTTAGTTATGCTGCAATAGACGTAGGCTGCCGGGGATTCCCATGATGCATTGAGTTTTTCCTTTCCAGTCACCTTTCTCACTCACTATGTGTTAATAGACCTCTCTGCATTGAATCATACCTGTTATTAATCTCTGTCTCTCTTCCACAGCATGTCTTTTATCCTGTCTTCCTTCTCTCACCCCAACCGGTCGCAGCAGATGGCCCCGCCCCTCCCTGAGCCTGGTTCTGCCGGAGGTTTCTTCCTGTTAAAAGGGAGTTTTTCCTTCCCACTGTCGCCAAAGTGCTTGTTCATAGGGGGTCATATGATTGTTGGGTTTTTCTCTGTATTTATGAAGCGCCTTGAGGCGACTTTTGTTGTGATTTGGCGCTATATAAATAAAATTGAATTGAATTGAATTGAAGAGATGGTGAGGAAGGGGGGAAGAAAAAAAAAGAAAAACAAACAAAACACCTGGATCACCTGTATGGAGATAAAAAACCAGAAGAGAAAACAAACAATCAACATATTTCCAACTGAATATCCTAACTTCTGGTTCTAGAAAACCGCAAAAGCAATAGTTTGTTGTGTTCCAAAGCACCATACTGTCACCTTTAAATCGTAATTACATCTTAACACCAAGCACACACTGAAAACAATATTAACCACAGACTTTATTTGTTCTCTGCAGTCACTGTTTTAAGAACATATATCTTTAAAAGACAAAGTACAATTTACAACATATTAAAAAGTTCATTTGTATTTACAGTTATCTTGGTATTTAAGCATTACACATTTAGCTTTACTTTTAGCCATGCTCTCTAACCACACTGGCATTTTACTTTGGAAAAGGTACAGCAGAACAAGTGGAGAAGTGGACATCCTGAAAGCGTTCATAAGGATGTGGGTGGATGGCAGCATAAGCAAGGCTGACAGGACATGGTTTGGCACCGGTTGCTGCCAGATGGGCTTGACAGCATGAACGTCAAGCTAACATTCAACCTGCCAAGGCCTATCTCAGCACCTCGCCAAATATCCTGTCCTTCTGGAAGGCCCTGGGCCATGTACAAGCTCACTGCAGGTATACAGGTTTTTCTATGCTGTTACTAAACAAGTGGGAGAAAAAGACACGAAAAAATATGCTGACCTGGGTGAGACCACATAAAAAGGCACATAGGCATGTGCATATACACATACATTAATCAGGCCCAACATAAAAAAAAACCCTGCCTAGCACTTGTAAGACTTTATGCTGGCAAAACAACTCTGACTCATGCTCTGTCATGAGCCCTTGGGAGATGGCTGTGTGTGGCATTAGCAGCTGATGAATTTGTCTTTTGGAGTGGGGCATCCATGTGCTGGGCTCGTTCAGGGCCATCCTATGGATACTCAATTGGATTGGAATATGTGGAGTATGTAGGCGGTTTCAGCTCCTCTTACTCTCAAGCTGTTCCTGTGTTTATTGGTGGTGGGTCATATTGTACGACAGGGAGACACAGTTGCCAGTCGACCATTAGCAAGGAAAGGTGGGTAGTCTATGTCATAATATACAGATAAAGGATCTTCAGGTAGAATGTTGCAGTTTTGTGGAGATGACCAGTGTTATCACCAGTTAATTTAATCACTGGTGGTTCATTGGTGTCCAATCCACATTAAAAGTCTCATGACTGCCGTTCATTCAGCAGACAACAACGTTTTCCTAATAATTTGTGGATGGTAATTATCAATTAAAAAGCTTGGCCTACAGTCAAAAGGGTGATATGTTACCATATCAATCACTGTTTTCTACCTTTTTTCAATCTATTTTGAGCTAGTTCTAAACTGCTATTAGGATGCTGTGTTGTTTTAGGGATCATGGATGTATCCCTAATCCTAAAGCCACTATAATCCTATAAGCCACTATGATGTGTGTCAGTGACAATGAGTATTATCTTTCTTACCTGATTGCCAAGACTTGGAAGAACAAGTCTACAGTTGGACAGTTGGAGTTAGGGTTTAGGGTTGGCACTGTCAACTGTATTGATTTAGACCACTGAGGGTTAGTAGCTCCATTGGTTTTATACATTATATATATATATATATATATTTAAAAAGAGTTCTTTGTTAGACTGTAGAGAAATGTGAAATCATTAAAAAATGACTTACATGCCTCCTTTAAACATCTTGCTAAACATCTTATCTGATACATTACATGAAATTGGGAATTGCTTAACTTTTGGTTCCCAACCCTAACCTGAAGAAAAAACAGTCTGCAAAGGTGTGTAAAAACACTGCCATGTGCTGGATCAGCTGTGCAGCAACACATGGAAGCAACATTTCCCACTTTTTTTTTTTTTTTTTTTTAACCACTTATCTCTTTGTTCATCTCACCTCGTGATAAACAATCATCGGCTCCACTGACCCATAAGGGATCTCGGTCTGTGTGTGTGCATAGTGGGTGGTTTTATGTGTGTGTGCCTGTGTGGGTATGTGTGTCTCTTCGTGCCTATCTTCGGCACAAAGCTCCTCATTGTTGCAGAGCGTGAACGGGTGACGACAGCGCAGCGGACAGTAGCATGTAAGATCTTTCTATAGCTCTCATCCATTCGTCCCCCGCCTCCAGCTCCCACCCTTTTTTCTTTTTCTCCCCATGTCTGTTGAAACACTCATACTGTTCCTTTATTGAAGGATTCTGTTATTAGACTGATCGTCTTCCTCAAATAGAAACAACAATGTGCACCACACAAATAAGGTAACGGCACCTTGGCTGCCTGCGCCTTTCTCAAGTGATCTATCTCCAGATTAAGTGGGTTACCTTTCTACGTAAAGGCTTCTCTCTGACTGTGATACAAAAACAGACTTGGCAGTGTCTGAGGGGATCCGGTGTAACAAGTATCAGACCAGGCCCATTAACCTCCTAGGACCCTGTGTCCACATATGTGGACATCACATTTTGGGTTATTTAGACTAAAATACTCAATTTTGCTCTACGTGGGCCTGATATCCACTTACGAGGACATTATACTGCTTCTGTTCTATCAAACTTTTAAACAAATATCCTCATATGTGGCTCTTATTTTTCTTAAAAACAAAAATAAGGTTTAAAAAAAATCTGGTAATTCTTTGTTTTTTCATTCATCCGGCCCCAATATGCCCAAATATCAAAGAGAAATTAAAAATGCATGTTGTGAAAGAGTTCGGGTCTTAGGAGGTTAAACATGGTGATTTTTCTTTTTTTCATTTTTTGGTTGTAGAATGGGTTTTCTTGTCTTTTTCAACACCTGGGGGTTGTTTATGAGCTTGGTTGCCTTACCTTCAGGCTAGATAAATGTCTGCTTATAGATAGATAGATAGATATTATCTCTCTAACGAAAACAGAAACAAAAAACAGAAAGCAAACAAATAGGCAAATAGGATACCTGTTTCCTGCCTTAGTAAAAAGCACAATGAATAGGCGAGGCTATATACACACACTGTTATCATCAGTTGTTGTTTGGAAGATGATTTATCCTTGTTGTTCAGTTGTTTAGCTGTTCACCTTGTCTAAAATTGGAGTGTAACATGCCGTGATGTTTCTGTTAACATAATTTATTTTAATGTTTCACAAATGACTTTTGGGTTTCATGATGAAAACACAGGGCCTTGCATATATACCCTTTTTTCAGCCTTTAGCTGTTTTGACTTTCATGTTCCTAATGTTCTTATCTTCCTAGCTGCCTTGTCACTGTTTTGTCTTTTCCATTATCTTCCTGTTTTATTTTGATAATTCTTTTCCTTACCTGTCTCTCTGACCTTCTGTCTCTGCCTTCCCTTCTGCCTTCCTGATTTTGATGTTTTATTTTTATTTATTTTTTATAATGCCAAGTTATCAGCTAAACGTACACAGAATAAAAAGTAAAAAAAAGTAAAAAATTAAGTCAATACAGAAGCGTCTTAAAACCTGCCTTCTCTCTGATGGCCACCAGATGGCGATAGCTGTTGTTACACAAAATAAAGCAATAAAAAAAATCCAACACTATGAGGCCTATAAAAATGTACCGGAAAAACTGTTTTCTGACTTGATCTCTGTTAACACTGAGCTCATGGGTTCCTCGTGTTAGTCACTCATTTTGGGTCTTACTGAATAAAAAATGATCTGTTTTATAAATCTAAGCTAAGAAGTTTTTTATACATGGTCAGCTCATTGGCTAATGAATTCTCAATCGCAAGTTGTTAGCCAATGAGCATCCAGTTTTGAAATCAGACCATTTCTTTTTAAAATAATTGCACAAAAAAACCAAATGCACTAATTATGCGTTAATTCATGAAAGCTATCTATGATCATTACATGTGGCAAAACTATTCACAAACTTTGAATAATATTTAAACAACTAACAATTGCTCATTGCTAGCAACAGTTACAATTGAAAGCAATTACACACCAAAAGCATTGGTCTTTGCAAAAATTTGTCCCACAAAAACACACTGGGGAAAAAATTAAGTTGACATCAAGCGAAGGCAGCAGCAGGCAGATCCAGGAGTTAAAGCTATATCACAACTTTATTATCATTTTACTATTTTCGTAGCATTATATAATCAGGTGATGTACATGTTTTAAGCTGCAAGTGCACTTGTTGCCAAGCACAGTGGTCTGATTGGCCAGATCTATTTATTTGCTTACTATTTATTAACTCAGTGCTATGAGCTGCATGGACACAAAGCAACATATCATAGCAAAGAACACACAGGAGCCAATAATCATTCATTAATGATGACTTGCGCTGTGTTTTGTCATGCTACTTTCAGAGTCTTCTTGCTGGTGTGCAAGAAGATAAAGAAGATAAAACACCCTTTGATAGAAACTTAGCCACCATTAATGCTATTCACCTCAATGGTTGTTCCTGCAACTAAAAATGTTTGGCTGTGAAGGTGACAAGGATCTTCAGGCTTTTTTGTCGCAAATGGCACACAAGGAGCACATGCTCTCAAGGCCAGATTTTTAAACATACACACACATCTTTGCCTGTTTTGTGAATGAAAGTGTGGGATTTCATCCATTTGCTGTTCTCATTTTTGTTATTTTAGTGTCATTTCAGGGTGAGTGATGGTGACAAACAGCTATGGCCTGCAGCCTGCGGTGCAGCTCAATGCTTTTGACGTCACTCCTATTAATGAGTTAGTGAGGGAGCACGGATTCAGTATTCAGCCAGCCAGTTTCAGTTTGAATATTAAACGCTGTGACTCTTTACTATTTTTATAGGCCCTTATTAATAGGAAATTTGCAGTTAAATTCACCCAATGAGAGTTAATCAGCCTCCAAAGGAACTGTGCCCATAAGATACCGACCAAAATTGGGCTAGGGCTAATTACAGCAGATGCAGCAGATTGGAACATTTCAGCGCCTTGAGAAAGCAGATAAGTATGGAATATACAGATCAGTGCACACACACACACACACACGGACATTGATAAAGTAGCAATCTATTATGTAACAAAAGCTATTCGTAGGGAAACTTGCTAACAATTGGCTCTCGTGCAATGTTCCTCTGAGCTGCGCGCGTGCGCAATTGTGCACTGCTGGCACGGTAATAATTCTGTTTTGCAGTGTTAGTCAGTAAGTGACTGGCTGCTCCGTATGGGATTACAACGATGCCACCTTATCCCATAGTTCAGCCAATAATGCGATTCACATTCGTATATACGCAGCTAGTCAACGTCGTTGACAGGCTATGACAGCGTCCTTATGTGCTGACACCAGTGTTTTAGCTAGCAAAGCAGCGTGGCTGATGTGGAGTGAAGCCACGTTAATGACAACGTGTACAACCATTGGAGATGTGAGCAGGACAGACGGAACAATTGACAGAAAAAGTGTGGACTTTAAACCACTTTTTAAATTGTGTTGATAGGCCACGTAAAACCGGAGTTGTGATAAAAATATCTGCAATGTTTGGTTTTCTTCCTGAATACTATCGTTGTTTATATTTACTGCGGGAAGAAACGGTAAAAACGGCGTTTTATAAGGAAAACGCTCAAAAGCACTCTCCACCTGTGAGCAAAAACAAAACCAAAAAACCCCACCCTTTCCTATTGGTCGAAAAATGTACCATGTCGACCAATCAAAAAATGATATGGCAACGTGGCATTTAGTTGTTTAGGAACGGGGAAGTTTTAGGAGTGACGCCTTGTTTTGAGATGTGAGAGATTTTCAACGTTTAGCGCAAATCTTGTGTAGTCAGTGTGTAGTGTAGTCAATAGTTTTGTTGTGTGTGTCAGAACAATGAGGCGACTACTGAGTGCTACAGACAGGGCTGGACTGGGACAAAAAAACAGCCGGGGCATTTTGCCCACCATGGTATTATAGGAAAAGCCATAAAGCATAGGTGTCAAACTCTGGCCCGCGGGCCAAATTTGGCCCGCAGCCTAATTACATTTGGCCCGCGAAGCCATACCAAATTATTATTAGAGCTGGGCTACTGGTATTATACAGCTAATATATATATTGTTTAGTATTAAGCTTTGCTTGCTCCATATTCAGTTTTTCAGCAAAACTTGTTTGAGTCCATAAGAAGAGATTCATTCTTAAATCTGGAGGAAGATTTTTTTTTCAATAAATATTAATGTTAGCCCG
The DNA here is from genome assembly GCF_051167445.1 of Perissodus microlepis. NCBI lineage: Eukaryota > Metazoa > Chordata > Actinopteri > Cichliformes > Cichlidae > Perissodus > Perissodus microlepis. The sequence continues at coordinate 23,835,161 of NC_140468.1, read as the reverse complement.
CCACGTTGTTCCAGTTTTGAATTTTGGCCCACTGTGTATTTGAGTTTGACACCCCTGCCATAAAGCCTTGTGTGGCGGAGGTGTGGTCCCGGGCGCGGCTGCAGGGGAGGAGTGGTGCAGTGAGCTCAACAGGGCGGTGCTGGAGACGCAGGTGAGAACAGCTGATGGCGTTTGGACTGATGATGGTTTCCTTCCCCTTTTATAGTGAGACGGGAGAGGAGCGGAGGAGAGGCTGGAAATCAGCTGAGACCGGAGCTGTCAGACTGTGGAGTATCATAATAAATGAAAACTAGAAATAAACGTGGCATCTGGCGACAAACAACTGTGCGTGTGTGAAGTGCATTTCACACCTTTATAATAAACTACACCATCCTCCCTATTCTGGTATTCTAAACAGAACTTGGCAAAAATATAAAACAACCTAATTTATAATTACATATTCCTAACTAATAGGCTTGCCAACTCCCAGCAAAAAAGAAAAGAAAAAAAAATAGGGAACCATTCCCGTACCCTGTGCCTCAAGATGCTTAATTGACAAAACCGATTTTAATTTAATGCACGTATAAAACAAATGCACAGAAATCTATTATTTTTCTCCAGTAATTAAATAGATTCAACATTTTTCTTCAACAGAATTGCAGACTGCACAGATGGTATCTTCCCAAAGGAAAGAATAATATAAGTTACTAGGGTATATATTAGACTTAATATTTACTGAATACAATAATGGATTTCTATACATTTTACATCAGATGAAAACTTTTGTTGTAGGATTCAAATAATTATGTATTAAAAGCGAGACATTTTAAATGAGAATAAGAAAGAAAAGTATTTCCTTGTGCCCCCCTCTCCCTGTTAATGTCCTACCTGCCCCCCTGGCAAAACTTTGCTAGACCCGCCCCTGCACAGTTACCAGCTGTCAGCTACATAGAAAAGGATCCTGGTGTTATTTGTCTCTCAGAAACAGTTCATAACTTCCCTTCAACTCAGTCATGTCACCTCAAAGGTAAACCTGTTTCTCCATCACCTGTTCAGCTCTGATGATTCAGTAAGGACATCTCCTGGTTTCATCTTCATGTTTCCCTCTCACCAGATATACAAACCGATATCATGACCTGGAGCTGTGGCTCCAGCAAACATCAGCTGATACTAGAAAGTAATATTAAATAAATTCAATCAAGCTTAAACGTGCTGCTGTTGTTTAGCGCGACCTCCGCTGGTTTCTTCTTTCTGGCGCAGACAGAAAAGCCGATCAGCTGATCATTGATCAGTTTCGTGATTGAATTAGCAACTTTCTATCTGAAGAGGAACAGGACAAATCGTGTTCCTTTTCACCTCAACTTTAAAGTTCGGCCTCCAGTCGATCATGACCAACTGGCCAAGCCACCACCATTCATTTATACCGTTAAAAAAAGAAAAGAAATAAAACCCCATCGGCCCATAAAAATGAAAAATCACGAGCGGCCCACCGGGCAAATGCCCGGTGGGCCCAATGGCCAATCCAGCCCTGGCTACAGGTGTTACAGGAGTGATACATCTCCTGTTGTCAGGCCTGTATCAGGCTGTTGTTCTCCTTTATCTCATAGTGGACAGAAATTATTATTTTGCACAAATAATTTGTGTGGCATCAAATTTGATGCAGAACAGCTGATTCTGTAAATAGTTTTAAATTTTTATTTAAAAAAACACCTTGGCTGCATTTTTAGGTAAACGGCTGCAAAAAACGTTGTTGTTTGCATAACTCAGTTACTTTTTTGAAGAAGTAACTATATAATTAATTGCCCAACATTGGTCATTATATACTGTATTTTGCAGACAGAGAATTACAGGACTCTCTCCCAGACCACAGACTCATACTCATAATACAAGTCAGAGCTTTATTAAAAAAAAAATTAAAAAAAAGAAAGAGAGTCGTGTTTTCAAAATTGGAGTTCAAGTTATGAACAAGATTTTTAAAAATTTTCATTGTAAGTGGGCTAAAGCAGTTAATTAAAAGTAGTCTAACATAAATGTAAATGCTGTAATTTGATTATTTTAATAAACCACCAACTTGGATGGATTCAATGCTGGCGTGACAACAGTGCACACGTCTGCTGTTGCTCACAGTGGTCCAAGGGATCGCTCAGTGAGTTTGTGCGTTCGCTCAGACACATGATAAATTAGAGGGAACATTGCTCCTGTGTCCTACTGTCATTTTCTGAACAGCATAAGAGATACATGCTGGAGAAATGTGACACAAACATGACCATAACGAGGTTAACCATCATGCTTTTGAGCAAAAAATGTCTTCACTTCAATTCTGAATTATGAATAGCTGTTTAAAAAAAATACAAATTTGGGTGCTGTTCAATCTTTACTAATTACATGTCTTGCTTCTCTGTGACCTTCATGGGTTTGATTAAAACTATTAAAAACTGAATTATCTCAGTTTTAGCAGTCCCGCTTTTCTTGCTGAAAAGATGACATTTTGCAGATACAAGGTTTCTATCTCACTGTAATTATATTCCACTGTCACCCTTGGGGTGGGGATCTTGCACTGTCTTGTAACACAACTGGAGACACTGGAGATTTTCACATGACCCTGATAACATGTGTGACAGCAGCAGTGAAAATGAAGTCAGGGACAGAGCTGCGGGATGTGGTGTCATAGTATTCATGCCGATTACAATTGTTGGTCCGATTTCATTGTCAAGCAGCATCTTTTTCTCGTTTCTGTATCAGTGTCATTTATATTCTGCCCATAATGAAAAACTGCAGTGCCTTTAAGGGGTATCTCAAATTCCATGTCACACTAAATAATGAATTAAGATCAGTGAATGAGACCGCTGAACGGTTAACCTCATCTCAGCCCCTCCTCCCTGAATCACTCTGCCAGGGGAGCCAATCAGATGCTTGCATCTCATTGACCACGTCCCACAGGCTCCACCTCCTCTCCTCTGTCATTATATAATCCTATGAACATCGGCATCACAACACTGTGGTGCTGCTGCTGCTGCGAGCCGCTCAGGAGACAAGGCTGCACTGAAAACATTCACTCATTGATGGATACTGAAAATACCGGGTAAGTGCCTCCTCTCTGTAGCAGATCTGTCTCATCTGTTGGCTTTATTTTTCCTTTCTTTCCATCCTTTTCCTGTGAATGTCTCCAGCCCTCTTGGAATGTTTGCTCAGTAGTTGTGTTTTCTTCTCTGTCTTGCCCTATTTTTTCTTCTTTCCCCCCATCTCCTGCTTTCTATTTTCAGGTCTTCTCTCTGTGTCTCCAGTTGCAGGCACATGCTGGCATTAAGTACTGAGAGCAACAACAACAAGACCAGTAGCAGCAACCTCTCTGTCATTGACAGCACTCGAAGCAGCTTCAGAGAAACCCCCTGTAGCATCATAAAAGGCAGCAGCAATCATCAAACGTACTCAAAGAGGACCCCCGCTGCCGACGTGCAGCTTTTCGTGCTTCGTCACCCAAGGACGGCAGCTCTGAGATGGGCTGCTCCTCGGGCCGCCAGCCCCCAGCCTCGGTCCTTCATCCGGACCTGGACTGCGGCCACAGCAGCGAGGCCAACAACTTGCCCCAAGACTCTGAGAACCAGGGTTTGAACGGCTGTGGCGAAGGAGGGGAGATGGAGGGAAGTGTCGGAAGGTGTTCGGCCAAACCTCCAGAGTCTCTCCCAACGCTGGAGAGGCTCGCCCAAGCTACAGGCGGGACAGAGAAGTCCTGGTACCGCTGCGTGTTCCCGTTCGGCGTGATATCTCTGGTGATCGGCATGGCAGGAACTGGGGTGACGTTTACCTTTAACACGTTGCTCCAGACCAAAGTAGTGTCCGTGGCGCTGCTGTGTGTCGGCGTCGTGATGTTGCTTGTGGCAGCAGTCTGCTGGAGGGCCCACAGACTGAGGAGGAGGAAAAAGAAAGAAGGTGGATTCTTCATTGCTGATCAGGGTACTTTGTGATGGAGGGCGTTGTTCAGGCTGATGTATTCCAGAGGGGACAGAGCAGTCGGAGTTGGACTTTTTGAATGAGAAGGGCAACTAAAAAAGAAAAAGACAAGAAGTTGTAGGGCCTGAACTTGAAAAGACTGAAAAAAGTTGGATGTCATTGTTAGTATTTCTGCCAGGTAAACTTTGTAACACCTTAAACTTTAGAAAACCTTCTAGCAAAGGAACCATCATCATGACCAGATACACAGGGTAGAATACACATTGCACACTCCATACAAACCCTCCCTCTCCACTCTTCTGTTCAGTCCAGTAATGGATCCACCTGGATGAAAGCGGAGCCTAAAGCACATTACAGATCATTGCTCCAAGGCTGGCCTCGCTGTGCTGTGGAAATGCATGAGAGATAGGCACCTCAGGGATAGCTACAGTACTTAATACCTCTGAATCCCTCTGCTGCAGGTTACTGGATAAAAAGAGGTGTGATTGTGTGGAACAGGGGAGTTAACAGTGACCAGACGAGCCTTTCTGGATACGGTAGAGCAAGAGTATCAAACAAGCGATCTGATCTGACATATGTGGCCATGCGCATCAGTTCAACCCCCACCCATTCAATTAGTTTACAAAGAGACAACAATTTTTATTATTGGATTACTGAACGAGAACTGCACTTGTAAATGAAGCATGATTTCCCCTTGCCACAACAGAGCTGCCCTTTTGGCACGTACGCTCTGTCTCCCGCGGCTCCGGTTCGGCGACTCATTAGGTGAAAGGGCCAGGGAGTCAGTGAGGGGTCGCATCTGAGGAAGAGGCGAGAATTCATCCCAAAGCATGCTCATTATATGAAATTAAACAAGCAAAATAGCAGAGTCAGCGTGTTCCTCATATCTCTCTCTCTGCATTCCATTCTGCTGTCACCAGTCCTAAATGCTTACTGCAATAAAGATTTGTTTCGGAGGGGCAAAAATTCCAGTTATGTCAGATCAATAGAAATCACTACGCCATAAAGTGCTAATCTTTTTGGAGGTAATGGTGTGGTCAAACCTGCATTCCGTCAGCACTTTCGGATTTATCATAGATCATAAGAAAGAAGGACGTAGCCAATCTGTGAACTTACATTTTTTCTCATGACCAGCAGGGGGTATCTGATCCTGTGACATAAAGAAGCCCAACTGTAGGGATAACTTCAAAGTTTAGTGTAAAACGCATGGACAACCGTGTGATTGATCCATGCAGAGGCCTTTGTTTCTGAGTCACATGTACACCTTGCTTGTGACGTGAGACTACGCCCACCGCTTATATATAGTCCATATTTTTACACTATGTCAAGGAATCGCATTACATGCATATCATACAGACTGGTGTATAACAGCTTCAGGCTCGCTGGCCCGATTCCTCTATTCCACGACTCCCGCTGAACCGAGCAAATTCGGCGCTGCTGGGCATTTAGGTGGTTGCGGTGAGGGGGAAATCAATTCTTTCCTTTATATACCTTCCATTCTTACACTCTCAAAGAAAGGGGGTTATACTGCTCTTCATATTAGCTACTCGATCCCCGAGGACAGGCTTAAACAAATTTACCTTGTTCCTCAGTGATAAGATGAGCCACGCGGTGGTGTATATCGCACAGAACCTGTCCTGAACATTGTTCTTTTTTTGGGGTGAAACATTTTCTGCTTTGACTAGATCACTCATTTCGCCAAAACAATAGCAAAAATCCTTCTCCGTCTTAGGGCCAAGCTGTAGCAGTAAGCTGAACGCAATAGGTTTAGTAGTTCATGATTCTGAGCAGCAGGAAGAGTGCAGACAACCCAGCAGCTCTGTGTCGGCTGTAGCTGTTAATGTACTTAACTGAAAATTATCATCTCCAACTTTTGCATGGAGTTACTCGGAGCAGCAGTTGTACAAGTGCATATGTGTACCATGTTGGTTGTGTGCACACTAAAGCTACAACTAATGATTTGTTCCCCCGCCCCCCCCTCCCTCGTCTGCCTCCATCCCGCTCCGTGTCAACTGTCCAGTTTCGTGGGCTTATTTCACAGCTGGCTTATAAAAGTGAAGATAATCCTCGCTTTGTAGAAGCATTCAGCTGTGTGCACGCATATCTGTTCCTATATCGAGTATTCCTCTGAGTTACATATCATAAATGCTGTAGGTACTAACTGAGAGTGTAGCCTCATTTCTGAATGTACCTCCAACAGTGAGTGTCTTACGAACATCCTTGTACAGAGTGTAAAGATTATTTATATTGTTTATGTACACTCTATTTTGAGTAAGACAGATTTAGAGACACAGTACAGTGTGCATCTATCTGAGGCACTAGCCAACAGTTGGGTTTTTTTTGTTTCAGCTGGCGGTGTGGTTGTAGTGTTTTCAGCTATGTTGCAGTGATTGCAAACTGTGATTGTTTCATCCCAAGTAACCAACCCAGACAAGGATACATTTGTAATTAAAATCAAGCACATAATCAGTTACAACTTTTAAGATGGAGGGGTTTTTTACGTTATGTAAAAAGATCTGATTTTAAATAAAAACGTTGTGTTTTTGGAATGAAACTATCCAGTTGCTTTACGTGGTTGTGGTCAATTTGCTTTGAGTTTACTGGCATGTCCAAGCTTTTCTCTGAGTGCCTTTTACTTGCTACATTAATATTTCTATGTATGGTACATTTAATGTAAGCTGTGCAGGCCTACCGGCACCAGTAATATAGTAGCCTAAAACAGACACGGAAATACGTGAAGTTTTTTTTATCAGTCGAGTTCAGTGTGTGTGAGTGCCGTGGTGTGCATGAAGTCAGACTTTGATATGGTTCCTTTATTTAAAGCAACAGAAATACCAAATATATTTATCAAGAATTCATATTTTTTGTCCTTCTGAAATATGTGTACCAGTGTACATTTTTCTTGTTTACTGTTAAGCTTCTAAAGCGCTGAATTAAATGCAAAGATTGATTTTGGAAATGAGCTCTATGGCTGTTGTTTGTTTTTCACCAGATTGGGGAAATTGCTGCTGAATTGCTATTTGGTGTCATTAGTGGAGTCATTCACACAGCATTATGAGGGCGGCTGCAGCAGCTCGGGTTTTCCTCCTTACTGACCTTTGTACTCATTCTGGGGGACATAATATAAACCACAGATGCTACTATGTTCAATGTCCAACTAAGTCTGCATTTTGTGTAAATTGACACAGACAAAAAGAACAAAAAAACAAGCCTTACAATGCACAGTCCAAAGACAGTTTGGGGTTTTCTTTTGCAATTCAGTTTTATTCATAAAGCACCAAATCACAACAACAACCGCCTCAAAGCAATTTATACTGTGGGTTAAAAACTCTAAGGTAATAAGAGAAAACCCCCAACAATCAGAACACTGAACACAGAGCCCTGTAAACAAGCACTTGGTGACAGTGGGAAGGAAAAACTCCTTTTTAATAGGAAGAAACCTTCATCAGAACCAGGCTCAGAGAGGAACAGCCATTATTGCGACTGATTGGAGGTGAGTGGAGGGAGACTGGACAAACGACGCATTGTGAAAGTAAACCAAAGATCAATAACAACTAATGGTTAATTACAGAGTTGTAGAAAGACAGTGGGAAAGGGTGTGTAATGTAAAAACACACAATAAATGCTGTTCAATACTAAAAATGTTGGTATCAATCTGATACCAAGTAAATAGTAGGCAATACAGACACTGATACATCAAATCTATAAAGGCAGCTTATATAGGGGAGAGTAGTGTGTCGTGACTTATGGGATGAATCACAATCAATTTGCAAATTCTGAACATATTTTAATGACCACTAAATCACTGATTTGTGCCTGCCTCTAAAGGACTTTGGGTCGACTTTGTCTTCAGTCTAAACGCCTCAGCGAAAGAGAGTATATTTATCCCACACTGGCTTCTCTTCATTGGCCCCGTTTAAAATCCTCCTCCTTATATACAAGGCCTTGAATAATCAGGCTCCATCTTATCTTTAAGACCTCATAGTACCGTGCCACCTCAATAGAGCACTTCGCTGTCAGACCGCGGGCTTACTTGTGATTCTCAATTTCCAATATTTAAAAGTAGAATCGGAGGCTTCCAGGTCCCTCTTATGTGGAGCCAGCTGCCAGCTTGGATTCAGGGCTTAAAAATGAATTGAATTATGTCTTCTGTGCCGTAAGCTATAAATACAATATATGTCACAGTCAACACAAAAAGGTTCAGACATTTTTGATGTTTAAGGTTTTTCTGTTTTTTTTTTTTTTGGTTTGTTTGTTTTTTTCATTTTCCAAAAATGGACTACATACCAAGCTTAGAGGATTGAAGCACATCTATTAATATCAGCAGTGGGATCATTACTATCAATATTTGGATTGATTCACCCACCTCCAACACTGTGCATTATGGAACATTGGCAGGCCTACTGGAGTGTAACTAAGGGAGGATTTCAGGGTCACCTCATCCAACCCAAACTATATGCTTTTTCAAAAACCAAAGTTTTAAGCTCAACATTAAAAGCAGAGATCGTGTCTGTCTCCTGAATCCAAACTAAGAGCTGGTTCCATAGAAGAGGGGCCTGAAAGCTGAAGACTGTGCCTCCCATTCTACTTTTAAGTATCCTAGAATAAGCCAGCAGTCTAACCCCATCACTGCTCTGTTGGGGTGATGTGGTACTATGATGTCTTTCAGATATAATTGTGTTTGAATATTCAAGACCTTGTAGGTGAGGAGAATTCATTTTTGCTAGCTACTTTGAAGTTTCAGCTACAAGATTCAATTGAAGAAAACAATAATTAAAAATTTTCACCTGATGAAAACAAAGGGCATGACTGACGTGTCCCCAGAAGTAGGCTACCAAAGGCTCCAGCTGATGTACCTTACAGATTGTTGAAACATGGTGATTCCCTAAAACATAGAGAAACGCTACCAACTGGACTTAAACTCCCATTCGAAGTAAAACTCTAATTTTGCTGCAGTTAAAACTAGTTGACGTTTGTTCAGCTGCCATCAAGTCGTTTAGGGGTTAAGCATAACAGCTACCATGATTAAGTATGTATTTTGTTGCGCTAACTACCAATCAGTGCACATTTAGCTCTAAGCTGGCTATGTGCATGCTCATACAAAATGATCCCTATGAGCGCCACCTACTCTAGACGTTTTATCACAGGATGATGATAAAAGTCCAACATAACAATGCAAGATTGTTGATGTCAAGACTGAAAATGAATGCTATAGGAAATCATTAATCTTGAGTTTTAGCACTCAGAGTGGTCAGATAACCAACAGATTATTATTTTAATTCCAAAAATAAATCCTGTTTATTTCTCTGCTGCACATTGGAGCTTTCAAACTTTAAACTGGATGCTTTAAAATAATAAAGGTTTCTGTCCCATAACCTGATAAGGGAGACATGGAAATCCCTTTGCCAACAAATCAAAGTAAAATTAATTTCTTTGACTGAACAGTTACAGATGTAGCACCAGATTAGGACCAACTATGAAAACATTTCTATATTTTCTGCATCATCAACTGAATACATGCAAATTCCAGTGAAAATGTAATGCATAATTTGCACTGCTGGCATGATGTTATTAAGGTACAGATTAAAAGTTGCACATATAAAGTGTATCCTAACAGCAGAGAATCTATATTTAAATAATTTATTTAATATTTAAAACATGGAATCAGTAAAAAACTGGGACTTAGGGCCACTTTTAGAATACCTCACCAGGTTACTGTTCAGCATAAGTTACCATGGTGACTTACCAGGTAAAAAAAGAACTACATAACATGAGAAAAGCTGAATTTGAGCTCAAAATAGCTCACAAATCCATTATTCCCATTTCTTAGTACCCCTCCTTAGGTTTATCTTTTAACTAAACTGAGCACTATCAAAAGCTTTATGTCATACTTTGCTTATTTTCTAATCATCCTTTTGAAAACAAATCAACAAAGCAGTGATAGAAAAGACAAAATTAACTGTTTAGAAAGAAACTGTGACTGGAAAGCAAAGCAGGCAAAAAAGTGTAAGCAAGACGTTCTTAAAAAGAGATTACCAGAGACATAGAGGAGAGCCTTTAATGTATTCTTGAATACTACAAACAAAAAAATGCTGTCACTCAGGCAAGACCAATTATCCCTCACTTTTATTTTCAATGCTCCATCACGCCATCCTGTCCCATGTAACTCATTATAATGCGCCGCTTATTCATCACGCTAATCATCCAAAACTGTCAGAGGCTGAGCCCTCTATTGATTTTCGCCACTGAATCCGCGTTCATCGCCCATCCTTCCACCTTTGTGCGCGCAGCTGCTTTCTATGAGTATTCAAATGAGCACCCATCCTCAGTGCGCCCACGCTTTCTTCTCTCCTTCCTCCACCTCCTCCTCTCATCCGCCAGTCTACAAGGGATTGTGTCATTCCCTCTCCCTCTCCCGCTCGCCTTGGATGGAGCTAAAAATAGACCGGGCTGATGTCGAAAGCAAAGGGAGACGGGGAGCGAGAGGGGTGGGCTGCTGCATGAGAGGGAAAGTGGCGAAGCAGTTCGATTCCATCACCCAATTTACGCTGGAGTTAACAGCCAGTAGATGGACGCAGAACATTTTTAGACGGAGCGAAGATAACATGGTTACACTGCTTGTTTAAGAGCAAACTATAATAACAGCTTCTATTAAACATTATTTTTAGAAATGAGCTCAAATGTCCAGACTATGTAATTACGTGTTCATTTTAAATTACACATTCACTGCCCCACTTCATAACAATGATGAATGTGTAATGTGTAAACCTCTACACATTAAATTAAACAATTTAAAGGCAGAAACAGAAGAAGGAAAAGAAAAACATTTATATTCTGAGCATGCCCAGAAGGCACCCCAAAAATTTGGCTCGTCTGGGCTAAAATTTGGGATGGCTCTTGGCAAGGTCTCACCTTAATTCAGATGCTGTGCCCATAGCTTCATAAACTAAAATGTATACTAGGACTTTCCAAGACTGAGGGATTCTCTTAAAATTCATAATCAGAATTATATCAGCTGATTAAAAATCTAGATAAATGCTGAAAAATCTTATTTGGGCTCACTGGAAAAGATTAGAGACTTCTGACCTGATTCATTTGGGTTTGGCAGACTAGAATTTACAGCAGGCTTTCTGCAGGTAAGTCACTGTAAACATTAAATGTCTCTATTTGTGTATTCATTGTGATTTTCATGAATGAACAACCACCCACACACACACACACACACACACACACACACACACAAAATGACTTCCTGTGCAGCTGCCCTAAGCATTTTGTTGTTGTCTACTCTAACTGCTTCATCATCATTCTTAGCCTCAGCGGAGATTTATTTAAAAAAAAATCCTAATAGCACACTAAAACTGAGTTGCTGATGTTATGTGAGTTTTAATAATGTTTCTCAATGTGTTGAAAAAATTTATTAGAGCTGGAATTCACAAAGGGCTAGAATTTGTATAAACTCTTCTCACACTGCATGGTTCAGTGTCTGTGCCTGTAAGGTGACATAATATTTAGTTTCCCTTATTGATCCTTATTTTGTATAGACTCACTTTTTCTTTGTTCTTTTTAAATGTATTTTAAGAAGTTTTTAGTGCAGTCAAACAAAATGCCCTGTTGAAACACATTTTTTAATATACTTGATATAATTTTGAATTCTTTTATTCATGTGAATATAGTACTCATGTAGAATTCATTTGACTGTTTAGTAAAAATTTGTTTAAATGTTTAGTAATTGATATCAAATGAAAAAAGTTTTCGACCGCAGCTTTATTTATGTGTTTTCAAAAAATTCAATTTCATTTTTCAGTTCAGTCTTATTTATTTAAAGCCGAGTCACAACAGTTGTGTCAAGGTGTTTTATATTGTAGAGCGGACAATAACACAGAGAAAACCCCAATAATCAGACGACCCCCTATGAGCAAGCACTTGGCGATAGTGGGAAGGAAAAACGCCCTTTTAACAGGAAGAAACCACTGGGAGGACCAGACTAAAGGAGGGGCAACCATCTTACGCGACCAACAGCTGCCCTAAATAATACGATGTTCTCGTACGATGTGAGAACATCGTATTATTCACATGTATTCACACTAAATACATCCACACATGTATTCAATATGACATGATATTTTAAATGAAGCTTATGCACAAGTTCAATAAAGAAGATCTATGGCCTCACATCTGTCCACTCCCAGGGGCTGCTGGTCAAATCTAAGCTTTATTACTTCCACTTTCCCAAGCTGTCAAGCTGTCAAGTGGATTGTTAATATGGCTGCATTCTATTCTGCAGTTGTTTAAAAGAATTCCTTTTTTAAACTTTTAAACTTTTTTAAACGTCCATTTATTGTGCTTACAACGAACAAGAATAACACACATGCACTAAAAACACTACCAAGAGCATAACATAATTTAGGCAAAGACAAATTAACCATACGTGTGCCATATATGAATAAAGCAAAGAAGTGCCCGGGACCTGTAAAAACAGTCTGTAAACTTCATATTTTTATTTTTCCTATAACTCCAAATGAGTGCCTGACCCCCCAAAACTCACCAGAGATCAAGTCAGAAGTCATTGTCCTGTAGACGTCTATAGAACCAGCCACAACTACCGCCATCTGGTGCTGTTTAGATAGAATGCTGGTTTAAAGCAATTTTGGATTGGCTTCGTTTTTCAGCCCAGAGGCTATGTCTGTGTTTTGCACTGTCTATGGTTAGCGTTGACTGAAAACTTTTCATTCAGCCCTCCAAATACAGTCACTTCTGGCTGTAAAAAACAAACATGGCGGTACTGAAAATGCTAATGCTGAAAGTAAAACATTTTAAAAAGCCAGTGGCAAACATCAAGCCCGTGTTCATATAAAGTTTAAACACTTTTGTTTTAGAATAAAAAGTAAAATGTCCCTTGAATATTTCTTTTGTTCACCAATTAAATCCAAGGTATAGAAATTATGTGACAAAATTTGTGAAAAAGCAATAAAGAGACAGTTTTCTCATGTTTGCTCAGCAGCGGTTACTTAAATAAGTTCACCACTTCGGCACAACTTCCAGCTGCATTGGAAGAGACCACAAGAGTGAAGCTTCAGTAAATTAGCTCTAATCACCTTAAACATCTCTCCATACTTGCATGCTGATTGCTTCTTTCCGCTCACTCTCCCTGAACTGTTCCCCAGCTTCCCTCTTATCATTTTCTCTTCTGTGGTTACAGCTAACATCATCAACAAATCAGCTCATTACCACGTTCCGTTAATTAGCCAGCCTTAGATTCCTTCTGCGTGGTTGCTACTTGTTTATGGCAGGTCGAGTGTCAAAGGTTGCTAATTATCGCGGCATGAAGTTGCCTCCATGTTCTGGTCTGTTAGTGGCATCTCTCTTCCCTTCTGCCTACTAGCCTTCTGCTTCATCTTCAGTGTTCACTTTAGCTGCGTGTTCACTTCATTTAGAGAAGAACATGAAAATAGCATCCTGAAAATTATATGATTACACACAGAAGCCCAATGGACTTGGGCGCAAGGTCAACTCTGAAAGATGGAGCTGAGGTTCATATGAGGGGTTGTGCATTTCTGAAGCTGAGAACACCTGGATCACATGACTTTGAGCAATGCAGAAAAAAACAAAGAATAAAAAGGTTCTAAAGATTTCTGTAGCTTTGAATGCAAGTTTACATCACCGTCTGTGCAGATTTGGCATCTAAACCATTGTACATAAAATGTCTTCATTATTTATTAAATATTCAACATCGTTTCTCAGTGGTTGACTATGCAGACGTCATTTACATGCATGGTGCTGGCCCAGGCTGATCTCTCCTTTGAATTTCAAAACATTATGCAGTTGCTACTGGCAGTTATGCACAAGGTGTCCTTTTGGCAATGACAGCCTCAACTTGTCATTTTTTGTGTGAAAGTAAATTAAAAATCAAATGAAAATAAAAAGCAAGTGAGGGAAACAAATGAAACCAAGTGCATAAAAAGGTCTGTAGTCTCCTAATACCATCGCCAGCCAATCTGGTCTTCTTATGTGGATTTATAGGTCTCTAAAAAGGGGGCTGTTTTCTCAGGGCTGACATTACTGTGGTCGTCACCACAGTAGAGGTAACACATTTATGCATAAAGGTGAGGGGCAGCATCTGACAAAATGGCATTTCATGACAGGTGAGAATGTTGACCATGCTTTTAAAACCCTTCATGCAATGCATCGCTCTTCTTAAGCCGCGTGCATGCTTGGAATAAGTCGCGCACCGCACATCGGTTTTAAAACTGACAGTTGGTCGCTTGTGTCAATTCCAGATGCTGGTTGCCTGGGTAACCCTCTTTTGTTTTTACCACCAGGTTATGTGTCTGTCAATAGCGTCAAAGTAAATTGTTTTTCGGTGTGGATAAACTTGGTTATATTCTTATATTAAAGTTTAATAAATGCATTGTTGTGTATATCAGTGGTGTCAAGCTCATTTTAGTAAATGGGCTACATACAGATAACTTTGACCTCAGCCAGTCAGACTAATGCTTATCAAGGGAAACCTTTGTGTGACATTTTATAAAAATGTCGACATTTCGTGACCTTGATTTCTAAAATGGAATAAGAATAAATAATAATAATTTTTTAAAAAAATCCTCACTGTTTCCACATTTGGCTAGTCTAAATTCATTATAGTAAATCAGCATAGCTGGGTTTATAAAGATATAAAAATAAAGACTTACAAAAAAAGACTTACAGCAAATTTACTTTACGTAATGGTCCCAGTTGGACGGTGTCTAGTGTTTTTGGTGTGGTATCACAGGACAAGGGTGTTTTCTTTGTTAGTAACAAGGCTGCTAAAATGATGACGACTCAAACCTCTGGACATCCTTTGGACTCGCATGACGTGATCTGTTCTTAATGACAAAATGCAAAGTACACTTCAATATTCACATTTCATATAAGTCATCCAGTGGGCCAGATAAGATGCTCTGATGTTCTGGTTCTGGCCAGCACACGAAAGCCAGCTGTGTATGTTTGACACAGCTGGCGTTTTGTGTGTAAATTTTTCAAAAGCTAAAAATAATTTAAACTAATTAGATTAGTAGTCAAGTGTCTAACCCTAACCCTTAAGACAAGGTTTAAAAGGATAACCAGCAAATGAAGCACTGTTCCTTAGCTGAGATGCAAGTAGAGTCCAAGCTCTAACACCCTTTGGCTTGTTGACTCAACACGGTTACCAGAGCAGATTTAAGAGGCCTGTTTTGCAAAATAGAAGTTTACTGATGCAATCAACCATCTGTGCATATAAAGTCAATAATAGAATTTAAATTGGACTCTAATATAAACTGTTAACTAGTGTAAGGAGGTTAAAACTAGAAGAGTGTTTGTCTGGCTACAGAACAATGCACAACTGAGCGTAATCTTAAGAACTGAGGCAGGCCTGCAAATCTGTAGAAGATAAATTTTTTCTGATCATGATATTATTCCTCATGTATTAGACATGTGTATAACATGTAGAAAGATTCTTGAATACGTCGCAACGTTCTATGGCAAAATATTTGAAACAGCCTCCCATTCAGGAAGTCATCTCATGAATGTCCTCCTCATTAGTGTTGGATCAGACCTATTGTGCAGCACCACAGCAGATGGCTAAAATTACTCTCTGTTGTCATGACTTCCACAGAGTGTTCAGGGGTTCATTTACACTTTAAGTAAGTGTAGTGCTAAAAAAAGGAAACTAATTAAAAGTTGTGTGTGATTTTGAACCCATCTCTCAACGGGTTGATGATTTTGGTTTCTCCTAAATGTTACATCATTTTGTTCTCAACAAATGTCAAAGTGTATGCCAGTGAAGATATTCAGCTTGAATATTTTATTTATCAAGAGCCAATGTGTAATTTAATATCCAACAATGGAGTATTAGGGTCACATTTAGAAAAAAAATATTGTTGATCGTTTTGAGAAAAAATGTCAAAAACATGAACATGGAAACCTGACATGAAAAACCTGAGATGTGAAGACTTGGCATGAGTACATGAAAATCCTAGAAAACATGAGCAGAATAGCAGACAACTGGACGAAGATTGAAAACACACAGACTAAATGCACACAGGAGGTGATCGGGGGCAGTGGGAACACATGGGGTAAACAGCTGATTAGAATGAACATAATGACGCCACAGGGGAAGCACATTGGACATCAGACCTCTTCAAAATAAAACAGGAAACATAATGGGACACAGACATGACACGAGCTTGACAACATAGGAAACATGACAGGTTAAGAGAGGGAGACGTAAACGCAGGGGGTGATGACACAAAGGAATCTAAGAAGCTCTGAACTTAAACGGCAACCTAGGCAAAATAAAATGAGCTTAGATAACCTAATGAACTTCATTAGGACTCCCTGTAGAAAATTAAAGGCAAGACTAAGATGGTTTCGACATGTAGAGAAAAGTGACAGTAGATATATTAGACAAGGCAGAAGAAAAAGGGAGACTAGAGAGAATATTCACGGATGAACTCGCAGACATTGATGTGACAGAAATGGACGCTAAGGAGAGTGTGAGATGGAGTCAGATGATCCGCTGTGGAGACTCCCTAAAGGGAGCAGCCGAAAGAAGAAGAAGAAAGTAATTTCTTGGCTCCAGAACATGGCTGGAGACACTGTCACAGTTTTTGTCCCTTTCTGCCAAGTTTTCTTAAACCCATTTATCCCAGTCTGTTACACCTTGTACTCACCAGTCCCCTTACTGCAAACTGACCCCATATTACAGCTTTGGTACTAACAGTCACATTTGTACAGTCAGTTATCCCCCACGACTCCATTTAATGGAAGGGCTGATCTCTATGAAAAAGCTGAAACAGAATGTATTGGACGTTCTCACATCCTGGGACAAAAGTTGGTTGTTTCAGTCCTAAATAAAACACACTGAGTGTGATCTTAAAATTTTGGAGAAGAGAATCCAGATCCACCTCGCACTGGCAACATCCAATTTCAAAACAAACAACTGACAATGGTGAAAAAGCTGATCTCAAGGCTCCAGGATGTGACTTCAAAAACCAATGGGTGGTGTATAGGTTTGCACCCATAAACTGAATCAAGAATCGATGCTTCAATCAGTGATAATCAAACATAAAAACCAACGCTTATTATGAAGCAATTGCCCATTGAGTTTCTAAATATCGTACAGTTTGGCATTTTAGAATTTGAGTCTGGGGGGATTGACTCTGGTTATCATCTCATTTCCCTCTCGTTTCTGTTCTTCCTGTGTTTCTCCAGTTGGTTTCCTGTGTTCAGTTTATTTGGTTAATTGATTCTATGTTTCATTAAGACGAGGTTGTTAAGGTTTCATTGAATCTTTTTATTTTCCTACCTAACTTGAGTCTCCTGTTGTCAGCCTTTGGGTCCACATAAAAGCTTTGTAACTAAGGGACACATTCTCATTGAAATGACAGTAAGTGACACCTAATGATCACAGATGGTCCAAGTGTCCTCTTTTTGGAGAATCAGAAGCAGAAAACTAAAGCCAGTCTCTTTATGGAAAGAACAAAACAGCCGTGAGTGATCAGCAAAATCCAATATTTTTTAGAAAGTGTAAATACGTTGCTGTTAACCCTTTTTTTCCTGAATGATCAAAGACGCACTTGGCGAGTTTTCATTAGTCATTCATCATGGAGTATCTGTCACCGGGGGGACATGAATGCATAATTACCTGAATAACAAAGCATGTTCAGGGTTTGTGTACTGGGCAAAGCTGATAAAGGTCACCAGGAAACCGCTGCACTTCAGACAGATAAGTGTAAAATATGAGGGATGTGCAGCCAAGTGATAATGTCAGTTTCAGCATCATAATACTGCTAATAGGATTTGAGTAGCTCAAGCTGTAAAAAACAAAACAAAAACGGATTCAGCCAGTAATCCTGTAGAGGGATCACAGAAAAACATTTATGGTTTCCTGATTATTGAATAATGCATTTTGTTTGTTTAAAAGGGAAAAGTTTCAGGAAATCTGTCAGTGTTGGCTGGTGATGGAGTAAAATCCACAAATTACATAATGTCATTTTGCACAAGGACACACGTCCCCTCCTTTTTACATTCATTGTAAAATTAGGTCATAAATCAGTGACTGGCCAGATTTATTAGAAACCTTTACTGAGCGCTCTGGAAAGAAATGACATGAATAATATGTACATGATGATTGACTAGATGCCTATCAGTCAAACAGACTGACAGCCTCCAGTACTTACTGGCAGTTCACTTGCTGCTCATGTTGCGAGATTATTTTGATAGCTGCTCTAAGGAGCAAGATGGAAGTAAAGGCTGGCTGGCCATGGAAGAGAAACTGTGATACCTTCTGTGCAGCCCCTGCAGAAGTTACTGCCCACAGCACTCTCTGGTCCTTGGTAGACTAATGTTGTATATGTTTCCTACTCAGTAAACAAGAGGAGCTTCTCTGTAGTGAAGTGAAACCATGTGCTAAAGACATCTCAACCATGTGATTCCTGCTTCTGCTGCTTTTTTTATCTTTAACTTTTTTCTGCTTCTTTCTCGTCACAGCAGTCTCATTTTCCTGTTTAGGCTCACTCTTCAGCCAATCACATTTCAACCTATTTTCTATTCTTTATTTATATAGCACCAAATCACAACAACGTTTGCATCAAAGCACTTTATATTGTAAGCTTAAGACTCGACAACAACACAAAGAAAACAGAGAAAACCCCAACAATCATTTTACCCTTATGATCAAGCGATTTGGCAACAGTGGGAAGGAAAAACGTTGTTTGTCATCTCCAAAAGATCAATTGGAGAACAAGTCTAAATAAATATCAATAGTACTGAAAGAAGCTGTACATAATGTTACATCTGTGAGATGGTTATGAGTAATTGTTTCTAATGGTTAAAATTTTAATTGTGAAGAAATTAATGAAGTCATTACTATAAGGTTAAAGGAACGGTTGGCTCAACAGCCTGGCTACAGTGCTGAAGAGAAACACAGAGTGGTGCTTATTTTCTAAGATGTTCTAGCTTCACAGAGGGCTTTTTTATGGAGCAGCAAACTAGCTTTCCAGGATAAATGACGATCTTCTACATTAGTGAGACCCAATTTCCTCTCCAGCTGCTTATCTGCTTTAAAGCACATGAAGATTACATTTGACATAAGATGTTATCTATGACTTTTTAATAAATTGGCTACACAAAAACATCACTGTGTAACAGGAACAGGAAGTGATACTCTACAGCAGAGTGAGCCAACACCAAGTGAGAGCTCCACCTATTTGACTGTCATCAATCTGTCTTTGTTTGATTTTGCTTATTCCGGGAAAGCCATTCCCAGGCCACCTGAGAGAGATATAATCTTTCTAGGACATTCCTGGAACACCTCGCCCAGGAGGCATGAACGACCTCAGCTGACTCCTCTCTATTCAGAGGAGTGTTGGCTCTATTATAGAGCTGCTCTCAAACGACTGAATTCCACACCCTATCTCTAAGAGAGAGGCCAGCCACCCTACAAAGAAAACTAATTTCCGCCGCTTCTTTCAGTCACTAACCAAAGCTCATGACCATAGGTGAGTGTAGGGACGTAGACCAGTGAATCAACAGTCTTTTTTTAAGACAGGTGCAGAGTCCACATCACTGCAGATCCGTCTGTCAATCTCCCGCTCCCCACTCTCCTTGCTCATGATTAAGAATCCAAGATCATTAAAGTCTTCCACTGGAGAATTGGAGTTATCCATAACCATGCGCAAACATTTTGGGGAGCTCAAGCTAAAAAACAGGCACATGATATAGAATAACATGTTGCACACATGAGCAGCTGGTTAGAGACGTGATGCTGCATGTGTAGCTGGCTGTTTAGCAGAATTAGAAAACTACAGTTTTTAGGACCTAATGCCCTGGCACACAACATTTGAGATTTAACTTTTATATAACTAAAATATAAAGGCACATTTCAAGTGAGAGGCCAAAAGGGAAGATTCCTGACAACCATCTGGGGTGTATCTTACATCATCACCATTAGGTTAAGCACTGTTGGCTTTTTTTGGAAGACAATTATGCATAGGTTGTGTACCCATTATCCTTAGCTCTGCATACTCAAATACCTACACAAATAGACACAAACATATTACAGTGAATTGAGAGAAGCCCCAAGATTAAGCTCTTAAGCTCTAAGTTCTTTGGGAGTGATACAAAAAGGAAACAAAAGCACCGGCCAATGCGAGTTTCTACGAAACTAACATTTGAATATAAAAAGTCCTAAAACTAGACGTGTAGTCAAGACCGCCCAAACCAAGCCCAAGACAATACCAAGAACAGAGGGTATCGAGACCAAGACAAGACCGAGTCAAGACCAAGAAAGTCTTTAAACTGCAGCCAGATGCTGCTTCGTTTACGGGTGTCCTCACCGCTGTCTACTTTCTCACTCACTTACTGAGAGGACAGACGCACGCTCCACTTGACTGCCGCGTCTCTCGCCATCTCTGTTTGTCACATAATGATATTATCCTATATCCTTGCATGTGATTGGCCACAATATGGAGAGATTGGAGCATAGTGGGGCCACTGTGTGAGATGTTAAGCAGCGAAAGGAAATTAAGTGAGGATCCGGCTCTCGCTCAATGGGAGTCGACTCTTCTTATTCACTACAAAGCACTCTCTAAGCACGGCTCTTAGAGCTGATGCTTTTGCGCATGACACATTATCGAACGTTACGTTGTGTGTCATGGATACTGTTGACTCCAAATCTCCAGACCACTATGTCGATCTGAGACAGCAAGACCGAGACAGCGAGACCAAGACAAGACCAAGGCCACGTCTCAAGACATCCAACTCTACCTAAAAGGCCTAAAAAATTTAACACAGGTTGTTAGTTCTGTGTTTTACAGTTTGTACATGCACTTAATATATTTTCTAAATGTTATTCAATCACTTCACAGCTAATTCATCATGTACAAAAAAGCAGTAGAGAACTGACATTTGGAAACACTTTAGAACATCTTGATTATTTATAAAAATCCTCCATTGGAGCATCTCCTTATGTGCCTTTGGTAATCAGAGCCTCCTCTATGCCTCACCGCCACTTCACATAGACTGAGACTTCTCAAGATGTAGTGAACCTTTTGTTAATTTGTCTGACACAATTTTAAACAAGTGCAGCACAACATATAAAAAATGGCAGAGTTTATGGTGACTTTTTTGTACTGCGTAGTGGTATTGAGGACACTTAAATCTGCCTCTCGGCAACAGCCAATTGTGCCTTTCATGTTTTCAGAGTGGGCCTCTTCAGTTTGAGAAAATTGAGGGCCCCAGAATTAGTCCTTCAGGAATTTCAGTTGAGGCAACTCTTTTATGATTGTTAGTCTTTAGAAAAAGTGACTTGGACCATTGTTGAGTCAAAGGCAACGTGGATATACTTTGATTTGTTTTAATTTATTAATTATAATTAAATACATCCTAAAGATCAATACATTTGGTGATACATTTTGCACTTATGCAATTACAATATGGCATCTTCTTTTTTTTTCCTTTACTCTGTTCTGGAGAGCAGTTTTATCGCTGGCTGTGCTCAATCAGTGAGCAGCTCTGTAAAGATTTGAAGCAGATGCTGAAACAGACGACAAATAACATCTGCTTCAAATCAGCACTCACTGATGAAGCCAATCACCCCACTCCAAACATTCGTCTAAATGTGGATGATGGTTTAAACGCAGTTTATTTTCCTATCATGTGTGTGACCAGAAAAGAAAAGACAACAGCACACTCACAGAGCCACAAAAGCCCAGAAAATATGAGACTGAAAGTTACTTAGAGCTTCTTCTCAATTGCTGGATCCCATCAGGGTACTGTCATCAACAAAAAAAAGCTAATAATACACTCTGAGGTGTCCGCAGAAGATATTTTAACTTTTGCCAGGTTCAGTTTTCCTGCTGTGAGATTTCACTTTTTTTTTTTAATGGAAAAAAAACTATCTTTCTGAGATGTAGTCTTTCTTTATATCTCTACATTTCCTTCCTAGGCAGCAGAATAACATGTTAAATTAGTAAGCACTTGCTTATTTTCGACTTAATTTAACCTAATAATGGAAGCTCCCCTCTCTTCGGCTCAGCGTTTTTGCATAATGAGGAGCAGAGACTGCAGCCTGCACTATTCATTATAAATAATCATGACCACCACAAAGGTATCTGGCAAAAAGCGTCACGTAGCATTTGTCTCTGTTTCTGCCTCAGTATGTTGCCTTTGTAACATTCAGGTGTTTCTGTGAGGCCTCTGCTGTTTGTTTGGGGGGGTTTTCTCCACCCGCAGGCAGTTTCTCCCTAATCTCCCTCTGAAATCGTGTATCACGAACAAGCAAAGTGCATTTCTCCCCAACTCGGGCAAATCAGCAGTGACAGACATGAGAGCAAATGAGATGTCGTATCCTTGTCTCGGTCTCCCTTATCTGTCTTGGCGGATTTTACATTCGTGTGACATTAGTGTAGGAAAACCTAATGAAACTCTGCTACGTGTGAGAGCTCGATTCACAAATCACTGAACGTCTCTGTAAACACTGGACTCACACGCGCACGTGCACAAATACACACACCAGCACACGGGACCACTCAATTACACATGCGGACGCGCGCTCACTTGCACACTGGACGGTTCAATTACAGGGAGACTTTGCCAAGTCACTGCTTGCAAATGATGCTGCTATATATTCTTCTGGCTGGTCCACGCCTACGCAGTGCAGATGGCCACACAGATGTTAAGAAGTATAAATGGGGAGTGGAAACAATAACATTTTTAATGTAACCGAGTCCTTTATAATATCATCTTCTATTTTAAAAAATCATAACAGCTCTGTGATCCTTTCTGAGGCTACTGCAGTGGATTGTAAAATACTCAAAGGCACTCCTAATAATTTTCCTTTTCTTCCATGGGGACCACAAGTGTATTGCTAGAAGCATCACAAAGAGTCAAAAATAATGCACTGCCTGGTCTAAGGTATCCACCGAGTAAAAGGTACATTACATTACATTGTGTGCAGTGTTCATTGTAGTCCAATGAAAAAAAGCATCTTTTATTTCATTTTTCAAAACTCCTACATTAAAGTTGCCCATCTCATCCCAGTACACTCTCAAAAAGAAAATGTTCAAAAGAGAGTGTCACTTTATGGTTCAATGAGGTTAGTAAAAGGGCAAAATATGCCAGTGTAAATGTTAAGTTTCTAAGTGAACAGCCATTTTTAACTATATTCTTTACACCTCTTACTGAAAACACATTTCCCAGAACGGCTCATACGTGCAGCAAAACACCATATTTAACCTTTTTTTTCATTGCTATCAAAATGACAAGCTCTCTGATGATGTGTAAACAAGGGTTGGCAAAATATTTTAATATTTTCTTGTCAAAATGGGTCAAGGAGTTTGTTCCTCCTCTTTTAATTTCCCAGCAGTCTTGTTCTACACGTTTTCATTCAGAATGAATGACTGTTTTTATCAGTCTGTTGTTATTCAGAGAACTGACTACTATTATGCACAGTCATATTAAAAACAAAAGGTTTTCACAGAACTCCTGTGCAATCCTGTGAAAAATTCAGCTCAGCCTTAGTGCTTCCAAAGAAATTAGGATGGTATGTATCAACCTGATAATCAAATGTACTTGAGTAATTCACGATAAGTAACTACCTCTATTGTCAGAGTTTGCAGTGCTCAGAAAAACTTCTAAAAACCCAACAGCTACATCTCAGACTGTACAGGCTTCAATTAGCACGTTAAATGTTAAAGTTCAATGACTGAACAAGCAGGGTTTGTTTGGAAGGGTTGCCATGATCTTTTTAGAGAGAAGAGGCTAAGGGTTGCAAAGTTACGTCTGAACTAACTAAAAGTGTCCTTTGGACACACAAGACTGTGGTGGCATGGTCTAAAACTTTTCAGGGGCTGATATACAGTCATTACTTTATTGCACAAAATGGCAAAAGCATGATGGTGAAATGCAAACTGCATCCAGGACAGAAACAACCGTCTTATACACATAACAATTTTGGCTCTTTCCAGGGATCTGTACAGACAGTATGATAACGCTAAGCTAGCTAAGCTAGCTAAAACTTTAAAGCTGAATGTATGCTGACCCTAGCTTAGCAGCCAGAGCCTGAACTTCAACAGGTAACAAAGCAGTCAGCCTACATTCCTGCCAGTTCATGTTTCTAAAGTCGAATCATTGTGGCAGATGCTATAAAGTCTCTTAGGGCTGGTTTTCCTCTTTGCTTTGTGTTATTAGTTCATATGCACAGTAAACACCAAAACAAAGAAGAAAGATCATATGTGTGTCCTCTTTAGCATAGTATTTGTGTTGTTGTGTGCAACTGTATCCTCGGGTAACGCAAAGGCAAAGTCACGAGTAGTGTAACCAAGTAATTAAGTAATGTACTACATCACTTTTTAAAAAAGTAATGAGTAATGTGTAATATGTACATTTTTTTGAGTAGCCACTCAACACTGCTCTTCTTTCTCTTATATGTGAAGGCCATTTATCTGAGCAGGCTTGTCCATGTTAACCAAACTTTCTTGCACAAAGTCATTTCCATTCTATATATAAATATATATATTTTAAAGAGAGTTCAACCAATAAACCAATAAACTTAACACGTTATTGGGTCCTAGCAAAGACTGAGAAATGCTCTTTTGTTTGTGCACAAGGGTTGTGATGTCAGGACACATTGTTTTGACAACTTGGATAGTCATTTGAGAATGACAATCTTTAGCCAAAGCAGCTGAGAAACTGAGAGGAAAAGCCCATGGGAAGCAGGATAAGATGCAAACACAACACAGACTTTTTGTCAAGTTATTAATGGCTCCCATGCCAGGAAAAAGTTGCCAATTTAAACACTGGCATTTCAATATGGAGCTTTACTCCTGGCCATCTGGTGGTTTCAAATCCAAATATGCACTTTCCCTTTAGCTCTGGTTTGTTATCCAGCAACTCTTGAGGGAAAACGTGTCTCTTTAGAAGGTGAATCCCTCTCTGCATTCAGCAGGTAGTAAGTGACTTTGTCTCTCTGTCCTTTGTGATGACTTTACAGTGGGATTTTCTCTGACTCCTACTACAATATGACACATCCAGTTACAGTTTTTCCATTAATTACCTCCACCAAGGAGGTTATGTTTTTAGTAGTGTTTGTGTGTGTGCATGTCATTTTCTCTGTCAGTAAATGAAGTGGTTCAAACATTTTTGAGTCAATTCTGATAAAACTTTGTCAGGTTGTAGAGTGACATCGTGATAACAATCCATATAACTTATAACTATGAAACTATGTAATGTTTTGCCAACATATCGAATGTACCACATAGGTCTTTAAAATATGTTACATTTGTCATTTGACCTCTCCTTGGAGCCGGAGATGGAACAATAAGTGGAAAAGCATTTGGGAGAAGGACGCAACCCACAACAGCAATGCTCAGTGGCTCGTGAATCTGAGAGCAGACCACAGCAACCTCCCTGAACATGGACCAGTAATGATCACAGTGTCAGATATCCAAGAAAGAGTCTCCAGTGTAAAGAGTTGGACAGCACCAGGCCCTGACATGGTTCACGCCTACTGGCTGAAGAAGCTGACTGCACTCCACGAGCATCTGGCAGCACAAACGAATCAGCTGCTAGTCAATGAGAGACACCTGGAATGGCTAACCCAAGGCCGGACAGTCCTGATCCCCAAGGACCCCCAGAAGGGACTGGTCCAATCCAACTACAGACCAACAACCTGCCTCAGTACTACATGGAAGCTCCTGTCAGGCATCATAGCGCCAAAAATGAACAGGCACATGGCTCAATACATGACTGTGGCACGGAAAGGAATTGGCAAGAATACCAGAGGCGCAAAACGCAAGCTACTGGTAGACCAAGCAGTCAGTCGAGACTGCAAGACTAGGTTGACCAACATGTGCACTGCCTGGATTGATTATAAGAAGGCCTATGACTCGATGCCCCACACCTGGATACTGGAATGCCTAGACCTATACAAGATCAACCGGACTCTAAGGCTGTGTCCCAATCCAGCGACCGCATGCTTTGGAGTACGCATTTTGAGACCTATTACGTCACAGCAATGCGATGACGGCTGTCCCAATCCGAAGTGTACTCCAAATGCGGTCTCCAAATGCGGTCTCCAAATGTGGTCTCCAAATGCGCCGTCGATTTCCCCAAATTTGAAGTGTGGTTCAGTGTAGACTTCGTGGTCGCATATATCCAGTGATGGGAATAACGGCGTTACAAGTAACGGCGTTACTAACGGCGTTACTTTTTTCAGTAACGAGTAATCTAACTAATTACTATTCCTATCGTTACAACGCCGTTACCGTTACTAACAAGAAAATGCGGTCCGTTACTATTTTTCAACAAACAGACGGTTGAAGCTGTGTTCAGCTTACCGCATCTTGTATCAGTTGCACGGAAGTAGCTGTAAGTAATCTGGGCGCTACAGCTTTAAGCAGCTGCGCGCGCTCCCGCGGACGGCAATCTGCCCGACGATCACTTTTTGGCACAACACCTGGAGCTAAGGGGCAGAACAATCGCATTAGTGCTGCTGTTTGACTGAGGAAGAATAAAGTAGTCGTGGAAAGCCAATCACATGACCACTTAAAGACAAAGCAACAAGGTGATATATACCAGTTTTAAATTGTGTTGACATGTAAAACAATATAAACAATATATATATAATAATAATAATATATGAACAATATATACGCGGCATTTTTTCCTCAATAGTTTTGTCACGTTTACTGTCTAAGGACAGCGCTAGCAAGCACTCCCCCCCCCCCCCCCAAATAAAAACAGGGGAAGTTTTTGGAGTGACGGCAAAAGAGAGAGAGAACGAGTTTTGAGAGATTTGTGAAGTTTAGCAGGTTTGGAGTGTGTAGTTAATGTGTTTTGTGTAGTTAGTGTGTAGTGTTGTGGATAGTTTTGTGTTGTGTGTCAGAACAATGAGGCGACTGCTGTCTCCAGGTAGAAACAGGAGTGATACACCTGCTGCTGTCAGACCTGCAGGTATCAGGCTGTGATGTTCTCCTTTATAGTGGACAGAAATTATTTTTTTTGGAGTGGCACAAATAATTTGTGTGGCATCTTATTGAATGCAGAACAGCTGATTGTTCGGTAAATAGTTTGAAATGGTTATTAAAAAATGGTAAAAGATAAATGGCTGTTGTTTGCTAAACTTGTGCATAGGATTTTAAAATTGACAATTTATATTTGCATTTAAAGTTTTTCTACTCTGATTTTATGTTTTTTTATCTGATTTTAGATCAATTGTGTTAATACAGTATGTCAAAATAAAAACATAACTGTAAATTCAGACACGTGAGGTTGTGCTGAAAAGGATGATACCAAACAAGGCAAATAAATAGTTTTTAAAGGTAAAATGTGGAGGGAAAATCAAAAGTAGTTAAAAATGGCCAATTATACCCTGGACCCCAGAGGGTTAAATGTGTTTTTTTAAAGTAACGCAATAGTTACTTTTCAAGTAATTAATTACTTTTAGAATACTGTAACTCAGTTACTAACTCAGTTAATTTTTTGAAGAAGTAACTAGTAACTATAATTAATTACTTTTTCAAAGTAACTTGCCCAACACTGCATATATCCCACAATTCATAGCGCGGTGGTGGTTGTGGATAATTTTGCCGAAAAAAGCAGTGGATGGCTGAAGCAAAGTGGCCAAAGAGTAAACTTTCAAAAGTAAGTACTGAATATTATGTCACTTATTTATGTGCAAATGTTTAATAATGAAGAACATTAAAACATTACTGTTGGCCACATGTCGGCAAAGTTACAAACATTAGTGATGTTTGTACTAACTTGGTTTTAAAGCCTTTACTTTAAAATATACACCGTTCAATAGTTGACTTTAATCTTACAGAGAATGTGATGATTTTATGGATAGTTAAAGTCAGTCATATATCCACAAACATAACAAGCTGAAAGTCAGTGATGCTGCTCGGTTTGCAGTCCTGAATATCACGGCACAAGCAGGATTCACTGCACTGTTAATGTTAGCTATGTTATATTGTTCGGTGGTGTCGAGCCTGTTTGTGAAGGACTGCTAGAAAAGTTTAAAATAACTAATTGTCTGTCCTGAATCAGTCTTATTAGTTAATGTTCAAATAATTTTATCATTCCAGTGTTTTCAGTGTGGAAGAAAGTACTCAGGGCCTTCAAGTTAAACACTATGAAAGGCAGCAACAAGTTTAATGTTCAGAAACCTAAAGTATGTATCAGCAGCAGAATAGACCTAAAAATAAATGTTTGTTTCAGTTCTATGAAGCTTTGAGTATTTTGGATTAGTAGCACTGCTGTGTTTGTTGTATCTTATTGCTGTAATTGTTTATATGCTTTATATTCTGAGGTAAGTTGATCTATAGTGTTACATTATATTCTATAAGGATGTTATGTTTTTGTATACTTTCTGCCCACTTTGACCCATTTAGCAGAAGTCAGCCTGTTTAAGGCTCTGATATCTATTCTGTATGACTTAAAGCAGTTATGACATGGTCTGATTTTCTCACCCAATAAAGGAATATTTAATATATCGGTCTACTCTTCATTCTATCAGAAACAGTTACAGTCACAGCTCGTACATTTTCTTTTTACACATATTGTCATGGTTCTTAAGATCTGGAGAGGTCGTGGTGTGTGTTTTTTGTCTTCGCCTCTCTCACCAGGGCTGAACTGGACCTTGATTCCCCGCCTCTGAACCCGCCCTGAACACACACCTGTAGCTCATTCACACTGATGCTGGCATACTACTTAAGATGGCAAGAGAGGCTGCTTCCTCGCTGGATTGTCACACTACCTAGCGTCAGTGTAGCCTAGCCTTTGGAAGTAGTCCTTGTGATCCCCTAGAGTTTCCTCCTAACATTGTTTTTCTCTGTGTACAGGCCTTCTAGATTCCCTGCCCGTCTTCTGTGGATGTGTGTGAGTGAGCGTGAGCATTTTGGAGTGGACTTTCTGAGTGAGTTGTGGATTAAGTTGAAGAGGAGCGTGTGTACACCTACCTTGGACCTTCCCTCCCCTTCGGACCCCACTCCACTCCTTGGAGCCCCGTGTTATCTGTCTCACTGTATACATGTATATATCCTCACTTGGTGCCACATTGTAAATAAACCCTCACCTTCTCTCTCAACTTCAGAGTCCTGTGAGTGTGTCCTCTGCCTAATAATCTGTGACAGAACGATCCAGCCACTATGGACTGAGCGGATTCTGACCCTGTTCAACGGGCTCTCCTCACTCAGGAAGCCCTGCTGGAGCGGCACGAGAAGATGCTCCACCATATTAATAAAGGGCTCTCCGCCCTCACACAGGCTCTCGCCCAGCGCACAATCCATCTCAGAGTGTAGGTTCCTCTCCATCTCCGAGTCCCCAGGCCGTTGCTACACCCCCCAAGCCCTCCCACTGCCTGGCTAGAAGCCCCGAGGAGGACAATGTCAAGTCCTGAGCCATTTACAGGTGAGCTGGAGAAATGTTCGGGTTTTCTTGCCCAGGTCAAATTCAAAGGCGTGTTTGAAAAGGGTGGCGGGCCCTCTGCTGCTGCACAACGTCTACTAAACCTAAAACAAGGTAAAAGCACTATGGCTGACTTCTCAACTGACTTCCGCATTCTCGCTGTAGAGACCGGGTGGAGAGAAGAGGCAGTAAAGGAGGTTCTGCTCAACAATATTGCGGAGGATTTGAAGGATGAGCTCATGACAAGAGAATTACCATCATCTCTCAGCTCTTAAATGACCCTGTGCATTCACGTTGACGAGTGTCCCGCGGCACATTCACAGAGTGCTCCGCTCAGTGTTGGGATTGTTGTCGGAAGTGCTGCTTCACCACAACAGCCAACCTCGATGGAGGTGAGCCGCAGCGATGCAGAGCCAATGCAGATCGGACGCGCCCGGCTTACGCCAGCGGAGAGGCAGCGCCGTTTCATGGCCGGTGAGTGTTTATACTGCGGTCGTCACGGACATTTCATTGCTGTTTGTCCCGCGTGGGCAAAAGGGCGTGCCCGCCAGTAAAAATGGGGGTACTGGTGGGCGAAATAAACATCTCACATTCCCCTCCTCATCTTTTGTTGCCAGCTAAGCTCACTGCTCACACTGCCACTCACTCACTCAAGGCTTTGATAGACTCAGGGGCAGAACAGAGTTTTATTGATACGTCACTTGCTAAGAAACTGGGCTTAACTATTGAACCTCTGCCTCATGCTCTTCGAGCCTCATCTCTGAATTTGTCTGTGTTTGTCTGGAAATCACACTGAATTAATCAGTTTGTTTGTTTTCAAAGCCCCACTGACGCCTCTGGTTCTTGGCTATCCCTGGCTGTTGCAACATAATCCACTGATTGATTGGGAGGCTGGCTGTGTGTCTAGATGGGGGGAGGGATGCCATATTGTAACACTTCTGGAGTCGTTACAGTATACTAGGACCAGTTAGGTTCGAGTACTAGAGTAGTAATAAGTGTAGCGTGTAATAAAGACCCCAGACCAGAAAATAAGTTTAAATTGCCGGCTTATTTTTTTTGTAAAGACAGAGAATAGACAGTTAACACACATTACATAAAAAATTCAACACCACATTTAAGGAAAACAAGATATTTTCTTTCCCTTTTTAGTTCAGTAATTTCTGTTAATTTAGCCTATTTGTCTCAAAACCTTTTCTTTGGCTTTAAAAGGATGTTATTTTCAACCTAGGTTATTGTTTTATTTATTTCAAGTTCTAAGTTCAAGTTTACCCTTTAATCTATTTGAATTAACACTGTGTTATTTTAAATCAAGTTTAGTTCTTTACGCCCAAGATTTAATTTAATCTTGGTCTAGCTCACCTTTCAATTCTAACCATTTCTTATTTTGCTCAAACCCAACAAAATTATTTACATTTCCATTAACACCATTACAACATTAAAATATAAGGTTGACCAAAAAATGTAAAAACTGAAAACAATTCAGCAAAAGGCTGAATAACCCCTTAAACAAACAAACAAACAAACCAAAGAAAGTTGTCTCTGTGTCCTTTAACTATTAATCCTGGAATTGCTCTGAATGGTTATCCAGTGCTTTGAGAGTCCACTGTTCTTTTGCAGAGGTGTATGGATTAATCCTACCAGTTTTTTCAGCGAAACAGCTCAACATCCAGCAGGGGGCGTTTTTCCCTTTTCCTGCTCGGTACAGTTCAATGGGTCCGTGGGTGGCTCGCCATCTTGTTTCTCACTCAGCGAATCAAACTCCGATTCTAGCTCGGCATTTCCCGATCCAAACCTTAATGGCCGACCATAACAACAAAACAATGTGCATAAACATTTGAAAATAACACACGGTAGCCCTTAAAAAACAGTAAAAGTCCGTTTTTTCCAGCTTATTTAGTCCTAAATGAGGTGGCTGAAAACAACGTCAAAGGCGTTTGAACTAGTGGTGTGCGATACTACATATTTTGGTATCGATCCGATACCAAGTAAATACGGGCCAGTATCACCGATACTTTTCAATAAATAAGGTGGATGCCTCATTGAATTGCTAAGTCGCAATTAATTTTCATGACCTTTTCTCTGGTCCCCTCCCCAATCAGACCAGGAGTGACATGTTTAGCCGCATGTTCTCCTTAAATTGCTGGCTTTCTGAGTGGTGTCCCAGAAACGATGTGGGCTTCATAGATAATTGGCAAACCTTCTGGAGGAAACCTGGTCTTGTTAGGAGAGACGGCATCCATCCCACTTTGGATGGAGCAGCTCTCATTTCTAGAAACATGGACAAATTTATTAAACCCCCCAAAATATGACTATCCAGAGTTGGGACCAGGAAGCAGAGTTGCAGTCTTACACGCCTCTCTGCAGCTTCTCTCCTCCTGCTACCCCCCCAAAAACCCATCTCCATAGAGACTGTGTCAGCTTCCAAAAAGACAAAAAACAAACTAAAAACCAGCAACAAACAACTTAAACATAAACAATTACAAAGAAAGAACAGTACAGTATCCACATCTGAACCAAAGAGTAAAACAGTGAAATGTGGATTATTAAATATTAGGTCTCTCTCCTCCAAGTCTCTGTTAGTACATGACTTAATAATTGATCAACAAATTGATTTACTCTGCCTTACAGAAACCTGGTTGCAGCAGGATGATTATGTTAGTTTAAATGAATCAACACCCCCGAGTCATTCTAACTACCAGAAACCTCGAAGCACAGGCCGAGGGGGCGGTGTGGCAGCAATTTTTCACACCAGCCTATTAATTAATGAAAGACCAAGACAGACTTTTAATTCATTTGAAAGCCTGATGCTTAACATTGTCCACCCCAGCTGTGAAACTCAGAAACCAGTCTTACTTGTTATCATCTATCGTCCACCTGGGCCTTACACAGAGTTTCTGTCTGATTTCTCAGACTTTATATCTAATTTAGTTCTGAGCTCAAATAAAATAATTATTGTGGGTGATTTTAACATCCTTGTAGATGCTAAAAATGACAGCCTCAACATGGCATTTAGTCTGTTATTAGACTCAATTGGCTTCTCTCAAAATGTAAAAGAACCCACCCACCACTTTAATCACACTCTAGATCTTGTTTTAACATATGGCATAGAAACTGAACATTTAACAGTGTTTCCTGAAAACCCTCTCCTGTCTGATCATTTCCTGATAACATTTACATTTACAATAATTGATTACACAGCGGTGGAGAGTAGATTTTATCAAAGTAGATGTCTTTCTGAAAGCGCTGTAACTAAGTTTAAGAATATAATCCACCCACTGTTATCATCTTCAATGCCCTGTACCAACACAGAGCAGAGCAGCTATCCGAACGCTACCCCAACAGAGGTCGATTATCTTGTTAATAATTTCACCTCCTCACTACGTACGACTCTGGATACTGTAGCTCCAGTGAAAACTAAGGTCTCTAATCAGAAGTACCTGACTCCGTGGTATAATTCTCAAACACGTAGCCTAAAGCAGATGACTCGTAATCTGGAGAGGAAATGGCGTGTCACAAATTTAGAGGATCATCATTTAGCCTGGAGAAATAGTTTGCTGCTTTATAAGAAAGCCCTCCGCAAAGCCAGAACATCTTACTATTCATCACTGATTGAAGAAAATAAGAACAACCCCAGGTTTCTCTTCAGCACTGTAGCCAGGCTGACAAACAGTCAGAGCTCTGTTGAGCCAACCATCCCTTTAACGTTAACTAGTAATGACTTCATGAACTTCTTCACAAATAAAATTTTTATCATTAGAGAAAAAATTACCAGTAATCATCCCACAGATGTAATATTATCTACAGCTACTCTTAGTACCATTGATGTTAAGTTAGACTCTTTTTCTCCAATTGATCTTTCTGAGTTAACTTCAATAATTACTTCCTCCAAACCATCAACGTGTCTTTTAGACCCCATTCCTACAAAACTGCTCAAAGAAGTCCTGCCATTAATTAATTCTTCGATCTTAAATATGATCAACCTATCTCTAATAATCGGCTATGTACCACAGGCCTTCAAGCTGGCTGTAGTTAAACCTTTACTCAAAAAGCCATCTCTAGACCCAGCAGTCTTAGCTAATTATAGGCCAATCTCCAACCTTCCTTTCATATCAAAAATCCTTGAAAGAGTAGTTGTCAAACAGCTAACAGATCATCTGCAGAGGAATGGTTTATTTGAAGAGTTTCAGTCAGGTTTCAGAGCTCATCACAGCACAGAAACAGCTTTAGTGAAGGTTACAAATGATCTTCTTATGGCCTCTGACAGTGGACTCATCTCTGTGCTTGTCCTGCTAGACCTCAGTGCAGCGTTCGATACTGTTGACCATAATATCCTATTAGAACATGCTGTAGGTATTACAGGTACTGTGCTGCAGTGGTTTGTATCATATCTATCTAATAGACTCCAATTTGTGCATGTAAATGGAGAGTCCTCTTCACACACTGAGGTTAATTATGGAGTTCCACAGGGTTCAGTGCTAGGACCAATTCTGTTTACATTATACATGCTTCCCTTAGGCAGCATCATTAGAAGACATAGCATACATTTTCACTGCTATGCCGATGACACCCAGCTCTATCTGTCCATGAAGCCAGATAACACACACCAATTAGTTAAACTGCAGGAATGTCTTAAAGACATAAAGACCTGGATGGCCGCTAACTTTCTGCTTCTTAATTCAGATAAAACTGAGGTTATTGTACTCGGCCCTGAAAATCTTAGAAATATGGTATCTAACCAGATTCATACTCTGGATGGCATTACCTTGGCCTCCAGTAACGCTGTGAGGAACCCTGGAGTCATTTTTGACCAGGACATGTCCTTCAATGCACATATTAAACAAATATGTAAGACTGCTTTCTTCCATTTGCGCAACATCTCTAAAATTAGAAATATCCTGTCTCAGAGTGACGCTGAAAAACTAGTTCATGCATTTATTACTTCCAGGCTGGACTACTGTAATTCATTATTATCAGGATGTCCAAAAAACTCACTGAAAAGCCTTCAGCTAATCCAAAATGCTGCAGCAAGAGTACTGACAGGGACTAGAAAGAGAGAGCATATTTCTCCTGTTTTGGCTTCCCTTCATTGGCTTCCTGTTAAGTCCAGAATTGAATTCAAAATCCTGCTCCTCACATACAAGGTCTTAAATAATCAGGCCCCATCTTATCTTAATGACCTTGTAGTACCATATCACCCTATTAGAGCACTTCGCTCTCACACTGCAGGCCTACTTGTTGTTCCTAGAGTATTTAAAAGTAGAATGGGAGGCAGAGCCTTCAGTTTTCAGGCCCCTCTTCTGTGGAACCAGCTTCCAGTTTGGATTCGGGAGACAGAAACTATCTCTACTTTTAAGATTAGGCTTAAAACTTTCCTTTTTGCTAAAGCATATAGTTAGGGCTGGACCAGGTGACCCTGAATCCTCCCTTAGTTATGCTGCAATAGACGTAGGCTGCCGGGGGATTCCCATGATGCATTGAGTTTTTCCTTTCCAGTCACCTTTCTCACTCACTATGTATTAATAGACCTCTCTGCATTGAATCATATCTGTTATTAACCTCTGTCTCTCTTCCACAGCATGTCTTTTATCCTGTCTTCCTTCTCTCACCCCAACCGGTCGCAGCAGATGGCCGCCCCTCCCTGAGCCTGGTTCTGCCGGAGGTTTCTTCCTGTTAAAAGGGAGTTTTTCCTTCCCACTGTCGCCAAAGTGCTTGCTCATAGGGGGTCATATGATTGTTGGGTTTTTCTCTGTATCTATGAAGCGCCTTGAGGCGACTTTTGTTGTGATTTGGCGCTATATAAATAAAATTGAATTGAATTGAAGTGTTTTTGTGGTTTTTCCTTTTGTATTATTAATTACTTAAACCCAGGACATAATTAGGAGAAATAATTTATAATATATAATTTATAATTAAATAAAAAATGCTTTATTATTGTGGCGGCCATGGTCTGCGATGCTGCTGCAGATGAGATGGACTCACCTTCACTGCATCTACAATCATGCCTCACCGGCTTAAAACCTGTGCGCTGCTTGTGCTGTTGTTGTTTTTGGTGTTGATGTGTACAGCTGGCAGCAGAAGGGCTGCAGCCGTTGAATGTAGGCTACTGTTACAGCAACCGGGTGATCACTGTAAGGGTGGACAGCTCGAGGTGAGCCGGAGGCTGGCGCGCCAGCGGGACCTGCCGAGATGGAGGTCGAGGTGCGCGGGGGTCCTGCCTGAGGGCGGCATGCTGTCCGCTTCGGCACGCAGGCTGCATCTGAGCCCCGGGTCACTTCCACTCCTGCTGCGCAGGCCGGGAGCTCCCGGGCTTCCGCTGGAGGCGCGGGCAACCGCCAGAGTGGACACTTCCCCGTCGCTGGGCCGGGGCATGGGGCGTCCGGGCCAATTCCCTCGCCTGCTCGCGGGGTGGGGTGAAGCGGGCGATGGGTGTACGCTCTGTCATCTGTAAAACATCCATAGCATGTGTATATATACATATGTATTCAAATGCATTTCATATTCAATTCAATTCAATTCAATTTTATTTATATAGCGCCAAATCACAACAAAAGTCGCCTCAAGGCGCTTCATAGATACAGAGAAAAACCCAACAATCATATGACCCCCTATGAGCAAGAACTTTGGCGACAGTGGGAAGGAAAAACTCCCTTTTAACAGGAAGAAACCTCCGGCAGAACCAGGCTCAGGGAGGGGCGGCCATCTGCTGCGACCGGTTGGGGTGAGAGAAGGAAGACAGGATAAAAGACATGCTGTGGAAGAGAGACAGAGGTTAATAACAGATATGATTCAATGCAGAGAGGTCTATTAATACATAGTGAGTGAGAAAGGTGACTGGAAAGGAAAAACTCAATGCATCATGGGAATCCCCCGGCAGCCTACGTCTATTGCAGCATAACTAAGGGAGGATTCAGGGTCACCTGGTCCAGCCCTAACTATATGCTTTAGCAAAAAGGAAAGTTTTAAGCCTAATCTTAAAAGTAGAGATAGTTTCTGTCTCCCGAATCCAAACTGGAAGCTGGTTCCACAGAAGAGGGGCCTGAAAACTGAAGGCTCTGCCTCCCATTCTACTTTTAAATACTCTAGGAACAACAAGTAGGCCTGCAGAGCGAGAGCGAAGTGCTCTAATAGGGTGATATGGTACTACAAGGTCATTAAGATAAGATGGAGCCTGATTATTTAAGACCTTGTATGTGAGGAGCAGGATTTTGAATTCAATTCTGGACTTAACAGGAAGCCAATGAAGGGAAGCCAAAACAGGAGAAATATGCTCTCTCTTTCTAGTCCCTGTCAGTACTCTTGCTGCAGCATTTTGGATTAGCTGAAGGCTTTTCAGTGAGTTTTTTGGACATCCTGATAATAATGAATTGCAGTCGTCCAGCCTGGAAGTAATAAATGCATGAACTAGTTTTTCAGCGTCACTCTGAGACAGGATATTTCTAATTTTAGAGATGTTGCGCAAATGGAAGAAAGCAGTCTTACATATTTGTTTAATATGTGCATTGAAGGACATGTCCTGGTCAAAAATGACTCCAAGGTTCCTCACAGCGTTACTGGAGGCCAAGGTAATGCCATCCAGAGTATGAATCTGGTTAGATACCATATTTCTAAGATTTTCAGGGCCGAGTACAATAACCTCAGTTTTATCTAAATTAAGAAGCAGAAAGTTAGCGGCCATCCAGGTCTTTATGTCTTTAAGACATTCCTGCAGTTTAACTAATTGGTGTGTGTTATCTGGCTAAACACCAAGAATCATTCCCAACCCTCGTAATGATGTCTTTAACTGTGCCTGAGTGTAAAGCAGTGAGTTGTGCCTGCAGTGTTATGAGGTTGTTATAAAATTACAGAATTCAGATGTTCAGAAAAAAAAACGGTGACAAGATTACACAATTCAACTTGGCAACAATCATTCTCATTTTCATTGCTCATTTGTTTTATGTACCAAAATGGAACATGTTCTGATGTAAGTGTTTGGAAGCCCTTTTTCTCATTGCTGTGCAATACCAAAGGTTTCCCTAAAAAGGAAACTCTGAAGGAAACTTCGTTTTTTTTTGTTGTTTTTTTAATGAAGTGCAGCTCATAAGCTTATAACATAAACTGAGATGCTGTTGTTTTTAGAGGAGCTGGCTTTTATAACATATTTTTATAAACCAATGTAAAAATATGCTTTCAGCCCTAATTGGAAACAAAAAAAAAAGACTAACAGCACAAAAGTGGTAAAGTTTTGATCCTGATTTTGTTTATAGGTTTGCTCAAAAAAATTATACCAAGGTTGAGGACTGTCTGTTCCTCAGGATTGGGCATAATAAACACATCCACATTGTGTCAAAAAGGGGAAGCAATTCTCCAAAAGTAAATGTCACCCGTCCCCTAAACCACCATAATCACGCTTAATAATTGATGCTTTTCCAGATAGCTGTCATAGATTTGAATGATCTTTTCACCACTCTGCTCGTGTGCAGCAAAACAAAATCCACTTTTCTCGTCACAGACATACATTTTTTTTTTTTTGTGCTACAGTGTGGAGAAAATATGCAGTCATGTTATATTGCAAGGAAATGAGAAAGAAATCAGAAAGATGATGGGTAGAATGAAAAGCCTGCACCATCTGCTGTTATTGTAGATTATTTTTCAGAAAATCACATACATCAAATCTGTCACTGTT
This sequence comes from Perissodus microlepis, assembly GCF_051167445.1. Taxonomy (NCBI): domain Eukaryota; kingdom Metazoa; phylum Chordata; class Actinopteri; order Cichliformes; family Cichlidae; genus Perissodus; species Perissodus microlepis. Next base: position 23,797,141 of record NC_140468.1, on the reverse strand, counting down.
AGGCAGAGTTAACAGGCTTAGTAATAAGCTATTTTTCATCTTTTTTCTTTTTTTTTTGTTAGGAGTAAGATGTTTTAAAGTCCCCTGAGCAAGATCACACCCACACACTTTGCACTCATTTTCTCTCACGCATTTGCAATAAAATGAATGAGATCTAGAGCTAAAAGATTATTAAATGCCGTGCTGGTAATTTCTATTAGTAAAGTTTGGCAAGTAACAACATTAATGTTCTGTTGTTTATGTCTTCCCCTTCAGTGGTGAAATTCAGAATCATTGATGTTTAATCTCCGCCTCTGACCAATAGCGGAAAGAGGGAGGATGGAGTTCTAAAACTGGGGAATTACGGTACTTGGCATTTTATATTTCCTCTTCACTTATCTCAAAGGCAATACATTTTCCAATGGGTTTCTTGATGTGTGTTAACTAAAAGCTTTAACCTTCTTCATATTTTGTTCTACATCATAAAATAGAACTACGAGCAGGGCTGAACTAGGAGAAAAAATTCAACCCAGGCATTTTTGGACCAGGAGCCCCCCCCCCCAAAAAAAAACATACACTTCTTTCACAATAAACTCACACTAAATTGGACTGGAGTGGATGATGCCTTCATTCACCTCCTACATCGTCCCCTCTCTCACTTCTGGGAGACTGCTGGGAGTGCTGTGAGAATCATGTTCTTTGATTTCTCTAGTCTTGTAGGACAAGGTGGAGAACTCAGGAGTGGACAATCCCCTCACAACATGGATACTGGACTACTTTACCAACTGACCACAGTATGTGAGAACTCAGGGCTGTATATCAGACAGGGTCGTCTGCAGTATGGGGGCCCCACAGGGAACGGTTTTGGCTCCGTTCCTCTTCACCAGCTACACTGCAGACTTCTCCCACAACTCCACCCAGTGACAAGAAGAGACTGAACAGGCTGATCCGGAGGGCCAGCTCTATTCTAGTATGCCCTCTGGACCCACTGGAGGTGGTGAGTGACAGGAGAATGGTGGCTATACTGTCATCCCTGTTGGACAACATCTCCCACCCCATGCATGAGACTGACAGCACTGAGCAGCTCCTTCAGTGGCAGGCTGCGTCACCCACGATGTGGGACGGAGAGATTTCGCAGGTCTTTCCTTTTATCTGCTGTCAGACTCCACAACAAAGACTTTACAGGTGACCACACACATGTAGACAAACACACAAACGTCCACACATGTGCAATACCACTAAGGGCAATTTTTCTGACAAAACAGAGTATTTTATTCTGTTGTATGTATTTTATATAGTATGTTATTCTTCTTCTTTTATTCTGTTCCATTGTTTTTCTTAATTTCTGCTGCTTGTAACCTTGTGGCACTAATAAAGGTTTATATTTTTATTTTTTGTGCAAGCGGTGTACGCGCACAGCAAAAGTAGGGGAGAGCCCAGTTGCATTACGAGATTTGATTGGGCAATACACTGTCGATAATAAAAATGAATGAGCTGTTGTCAGTACCTGTACGCCCGGTGCGCAGCATCAAATGACCCATCGGCTCAAACTTGGGGTATGCTAAATTACCAGTCCAGCCCTGTTCACCAGAAGAAAAAATTTCCACCCTCATTCAATTCTAGGGTTTAATAAAAGTCAACTAGACCTTAGCAGGTTGTAAAATTATTTAAATACAGGTTCAGCTGGACAACAGTACCGGAGCTATTACACCAAGAGTGACCAATTAAAATTCTCAATTCTTAATATTCTCAATTTCACACATGTGAGAAACTAGGTCCATAGACTGATTATTAATTTTATGATGAACTCGTGAACTGCTAAGAGTACACTCTTAGAACACAAATCATAAACACGTAACGATAATTTGGGATTTAATCAACAATCCCCAAATATTCGTGAACAAAATGTGCATTTTTTTTCATTCAAAGCTGCCTTTATACAGCGCTACTGCTATTTTGGTTGAAGTTTCATTGCTTCCTCTTTTCGGTTCTTTTTTTGTTACTCAGGAGGTAAAATCTAGTCTGTTTTAGGCTTGAATGAGTGTATTAGAGTTCAGTATAATGACTGACCTCTAAAACAGCTGTTATATAAAACCATGTAAATACCTATTTCAGTTCTGGGTTCGTTTCAGTCATTTGCATTCTCTTCTACAATCCAACACTTTTCCTGTTAGATTAAACACCTGCCAGTCATAGTCCCTTTCACTGAGTGCGATGCTGCCAGCTTCTCCTTAATGTCAAACTACTTTGTCATCCTGCATGCAATTTCAGATTATTGCAACTCGGCTGTGTTGTGAACATCACAGCTCTCATCTAGAACCATTAGTTCCAAATGAGACTTTATTAAAGTTTTGTCTTTATTAAAACTGGATGCTTAGCTAGAGGGGTTTTTGTGTTGTTCTATTTACAGTTAGAGTAAAACATGCACTTATTTCACATACATTCACCAAGTGTTTTAGCATGGAGTTATCGTTCTTAGAAAAAACAGTTTTCAAATTAAATGTATTATCCTGGAAGCAAAATGGGGACACTGGGATTGACCTTTATGCTATTTATAAAAATCTCTATGAATATTTAATTTATTTCTTATCGTCTTATCTTCCATCTTCATTGTTCAGTCATGACAGCAGATTGGTTATTGGTTCACTGTATTAGTACCTATGCACAAATAGATCTGCACTAAATTCCCACAAAGGCAGTACCAATTGCTTATAAGCTTGGTGGGTTTTATTCAGAATAAACTGATAGCATAAACAAGCAAGCACATCCTGGAACTTTCATGGAACTTTCAATCAATATCAATTTAATTTAATGTCAGCTTCCAGTGGCCTTTGTGATATGACCAAATGAGAAATGGATAAGCTATTACACCAACCAATTCGATTTGATTTATATAGCGCCAAATCACAGTCGCTTATATTGTAAAGTAAAGACCCTACAATAATAGAGAGTCAACCCCAGCGATCACATAACCCCCTATGAGCAAGAACTTGGTGACAGTGGGAAGGAAAAACTCTTTTAATAAGAAGAAACCTCCAACAGAACCAGGCTCATGGCAGGCAGTCATCAAGTATATCATTTCCCTTTAGTGTCTAAGAACATGTTCTTAAGATTTAAACAGGCATTTTAGCTCTAAAGTTCTGAGTCGTTCTTCCACATTCTCATTTTAGAACCGAGCAACAACTGGAAAAACAGCAAAGACCAAACACAGTTTGGTCTGGTAGTTAGTGAGAATATCACTTGTGTTTCTTTCCACAGCTTCCGGTACAAACAAGGTTTGTGCTAAAACCTTTATGGGCTTCTCACATGGGAAACAGTCCTCCGCTCTCTTTCCTGCACCTCCCTCCCTGCCTCTTGTTAAACAACACGGATTGTCTGGAGTAGTGGAAGTGGTATGTCCTGTAATAAGGAAAACCATGGAGACAATAGAGTAATCAAACTGGGCCTGAACAATATGAGGGCATGTTTTCAATTACTAACAATTTTCCACTTGTTTTTACTCCAGCAGTCTGAAATAAAGTGAATGTGGTTTTAATTCAAGCACGCACACTACATCAACAGCATTTCAGAGATGCTTGTCATCACCCAACTCACTGATGTGATCCTTAGCTAACCTCTATTTTAGTTGTTACAGTGATAATGAAAATTGAGGACTTCCACTGTGGATAGATGAAAAATAACTAATGACCACCTGCCATCAGCCATCGCAGTAGATGGCCGCCCCTCCCTGAGCCTGGTTCTGCCGGAGGTTTCTTCCTGTTAAAAGGGAGCTTTTCCTTCCCACTTTCGCCAAAGTGCTTGCTCACAGGGGGTCATATAATGTTACGTTTTTCTCTGTACCTTACAATATCAAGCAGCTTGATGTGACAGTTGCTGTCATTGTAATTGCTGTCTCTTACCTGAAATACCCGTCATTATAATGGGAAGATTTAACTCAGCAGAGAGTAAGAAAGCAGAGATCACGTCATCTGTTGCATGTGCCTCATAAAAAAAATTCAACTTGAGGCTCATTAGGTTATTTAATACACAAAATATAAACTATGTGCTTACAGTGCAATGATATGTTGGTTAACACAGTCACCGCACAAAAAGAAGGTCCTCAAATCCACCAGTTGACCGGGGACCTTTCTGTGTGGACTGTGTTAAGCTACCTCCCACCATCCAGACTCGTGCATGTTAGTGAAAGTGGTGCTTCTGAACTGGCAGTGGGTGTGGGTGTGAATGGTTGTCTGTCTTTCTGTGTTGAATGCAGGGACTTTGCATTGGATAAGAGGTAGAACATGGATGGGTATAAATATGTAATGGCATGTTAACCTACCTACATTGTGTGCGACTGTGGCAAAATCAAAAAAAGAAGTAGTAACAGTGTCAAAAAGTGTCTTCTTTATTTATATGCCTTGCATAGAGTTAGTTATATGGTGGATGGAGGTGCTGTTTGTGCTATTATATCCAGTACTTTGACTTCTAGACACGAGTCCTTATGACAGCAGCACCGGTGACGGAGGCAAGAATGTAATTTTTTGCCACTGAAAGTAATTCAGACATAAAACAGCATGCATGTGTCAGATATCAGTAGTATTACAGAGAACATTATTAGGTTGCCATGGATCCTTTGGTAACTTAACATAGTATTTGTTTATCCAGTCTTCTCGTCTTCTTCTCACTTTTAATATTCCACTAATGCACAAAAAGATCTTTTTCCTGTCTATTCTATGTTTTTGGTGACTTCCCCCCTGCTTTCCTGTCCTCTTTTCTGTGTCCTTCCACTTCCACCTTCCGCCCCGGAGATGACAGCTTGCACAGGAGGAGGCCACTGGGGTCAATGCCCGGTGTCTGGCATCTGTGCTGAGTGGCACACATGCACGCACATCTTGGCATACGGACAAAGTGTGGTTCTGACAGGCTATAGCCCTATTAGGCAGGCATCCACAGTGCACAAACAACACAACAGATGCATTCTTAAGTTTTAATTAGAGCCATTCGTACTTGTCTGAGCATTTAGGGGTTTTTTGTAGTCAAATGGAAATTAAATCAGTGCTGCTAAGAAATTACAGTATTTTTTAATATTCAGTATAAGGGAAGAAAGAAACGTAGTTATATTTGTTTTGATCTTGGACTAGATTAAAGCCTCAATGTTAAATGGTGAATTGTTCAGTTATGATAAAAAGAAGGTATCTCCTATTTTAAATGTAAGGTCATAAAAAAAATTGTATGAGCCTTAGCAGGTCTTAAAATGATTTAAAAACAACCTCAGATGAACTACAGAATGCTATATTACACCATGTCATTATTTATTCAACAAACATTAAGCCAAAATGCAAATGCATTATAAACCCAAGAGCTGGATCTCGAACTCTACAGGCCTCTGTTAAAATGTTAAAAGTGAAAGATTGTGATTTAAAAATTAGGAAAAGAATGAACACGTTGGCTTTTTTTGCTAAAAAGAAAATAGCAGCATGGTTAGGGTTGCAGAGTTGAACAAACACAACTTCCGGAACAAGGTCCTTTGTATAGACAAGACAAAATTTGGTGAAATTCAAACACAGCATATTAGCGCAAACACCGCACACTGAAATTGGGTCATGTTAAAGGACAAATATCCTGAGCACAGCAGCAAATCTACAACAGAGTGGCTTAAAAAGAAAAGAATTAAAGTCAAAGTTCTGACCTCAGCCTGACTGAAATGCTGTGACAAGTCCTTAAAACTGAGTGTAAACAAATACACACAAATCCCAGAAAAACCGAGGCTACTTACACGGGTATTTTTGAAAACGTGGAGTTTCAGTCTTGGGGTTTTTTTTAAATCCCGTTCATGCATGCAGTTTTTAAAAAATACCTCCGTCCACATGTAAACGCTAAAAATGAAGTCAAACACTGTCAAGAACATGCCAAATCCTAACCGTGTAGAAATCTTGGCCAATCAGAAGTCTAGAAGCCTGGGAGGGAAAGAGTAAACAGGGTTTTGTGCCATCACAAAACCTTAAGTACTACTGAAAAGTTTTTTTGTGTTTTTCCAAAAAGGCAGCAAATTTTGTGTTACTTTCAACGGCCTTAATCATTTCAAATGTTAATAACTAAATACAGTATTTTGGCTGGTGTACATTCACAACGTAGGAATGAACAAAATGCACACAGCATACGTAATTTAATTTTTTTATTTTTTAAAAAAGTATTCAAAACCGACATCGGGATTTGGGTTGTGAAACCGTCTGTGCTGAATGTAGAAGCCACGTCCGAAGTTCAGTCTGACGCCTCTGTCTTTATAAATGGAAGGACAGTAACTGCGTGTGTATATGTAAGCATGTAAAAACTGCAGATAAACAGTTAGAAGTAAGATTAATCGCAACAGTATTTTTTTTTATTGTAGAAATTTATCCCATATAAACAATACCATGGTGCACAGCGTGACATCAAAAACGATAACGTTCGTGACTAAATCTCGGTTTTCCTCGTTCACACGTAAACGCAAAAACTGAGTTTTCAAAAATACTTCATTTTTCACACATTGCTTTTGCATTTTGACTCAATGTTTGTTAAATAAATAATGACACTGTGAACTAAGTCACGCTGTTGTTCATCTGTGATTGCATTTACATAACACCTGATAAGGACTACATATATTTTTTATTATGTCTTGCTATGTAAGACGCAGATGTGGGGATGGTTCCCATTTTCAAATATCTCGGGGTACACCTCAACACTCCCCTTGATCTGCGTGACAACCTGAGCATCATGAAGAAGGTTCATTAATTTAAATTGCTGCACTGCACTTTTGATTGACTTATTGATTAAGCCATTATTATTTTAATAGGTAATTTATTTTATTTAAAAGTTCATTACTTACTTACATTAGCACCCAGACCTGAGTGACTGCATCTCAGTCTGTCAGGTTTTCTTCTCGCCAACTCAGAGAGCTGTAATTCCACTAAAAATCTCAAACTTGATTAATTACTTGAATTGCATTTTTTTTTTGCAGTTTTGCAGTCTGGCTCCCCTTCTAATGTTTTGGTGTATGCGTAGGTGCATGTTCTTGAATTGTCTTATGTACCAGGAGATGGAGCTGACACCAATTATCCTTTTATACGTCAATCATATGAAAGGATGCAACGATGCGCATATCTCCGTGTGATGTGACACATATGTGCTCTACCATGTACCTTTCTAAAGACAATGTGTGTGAACACTGAATCTGACTTGTTATGAATTGTGTAATAAAAATCATTTTTGTAATCATCTCAAGTGTCTCCCGTGAGCTTTTACTGCATATGTGCATAAACTGTCCTCACTGTTTGCTATTTCCACCGTTCTTATATAATGTCATAATAAATGGATGTGTCAGAGTGGCTACAGGAAATTAAAACGAGCCAACAGCCTGCCTACATCGATGTACAATTTATAAAAAAAATATTGATCTTTCCACTTCTGGACAAAATTAAATCAAACAGAAAACGGTAACAGCGTTGCTTATTAACATCACACTTTGTGTAGGCTTCATGTCATGTGTGCATGTGCGGGGGCAGGTGCTGTGAGTTGTGTAATGAGAGATGTAAAAAAAAAAAAAGCAACAACAACTCAAGCAGCACCTTCTTCGTCTGTCTTGAGGTACCCTTGTCTTTTTTGCACCTTCATTTTCTCTCTGCATCATCCCATGTGGGGCGCAGGGAATGGTCCTTACAGGACTCCGCTTTTCCAGCAGTCCGCCCACAGCCGCTGAGAGAAAGGTGTGAAAGGAGTCATTACCACTCTGGTGCTGTTCTGCCTAGCCAGCATATGTGTGACACGGTGCCTCCATATGTAGAGCGTGAGCAGAATTTGGTGGTAAAACTTTATTTTTTGCGTCAAAGAAATAATGGCTGCGGATTTAAAAATATATCGTATTTTATCTGGAGTTGACTAGAAGTTTATTTAACATGTTATTGTCATTTGACGGCACCGCAGTAAACAAACCCTTCGGCTATAGCATGCGCTCAGCTCTGAAATAAAACAGGAAATGCTTGAGTAATTGAGCTTTTAACAGTGTAAAGGTACTGTATCTACAACTTTATGGAGCGATATGGTGGTAGACAAACATTTTGACCAAAAAGCTATTTATTTACATTTTAATTCAAATGAGTCAATGCAAACACCACCAGAACAATCAGCAAGCACTTAAATGTCATTGCCTGTGTTGCAGCATCTTTTATTTTTCATCCTCTAAAAAAAGAGTTGAGACAGTAGGAAGTAGGAGGGGTGTGTCTTTTGAATGTGTGAATACTCCCCATTGGGTATAAATGAATGTAGCCACTGTGATGTCATTGTGATGGCAAGCCATACATGTAAGATCCACAGTTCACCACACTTTGCTTCAGTTTAGTTTACTTTAAATATATTTAGTCAAATATTATGTTTCTTTATTAAAATAATTTTTTCCATCACACCTTACAATGTTTTTATGGAGTGCACACATATCAACACTGCAAGGTCAAAATTCTGTGTTATATTATATTAATATATCTTTCTTTGTTTGAGTTACCTGGGGGTTTGGCTTCTCCTTCCTGGTTGGCTAAAGGTGTGGCTAAGGGCTGGGGGAGCTGAAGCACTGCTGACAGCCTCATTGGACTGAACCACATGCTTCATTGCCTGGGGGGTGTTTGGAGTTTGAGTTAGTTGGTTATATGACAACCATTTTGTTTTCCACTTGTGTGCCACATGGTTTAGCTAAGCCAGTAAGTTCTGTCATGTGTCATTTTAGCAGGTCAGTTTGAGGTTTTGTTAGATGTTATTTTGGGTTTAGTTTGTTGAGTTGACCTCTTTTATTGGCCTACTTGTTTAAGTTTTTGGCTTTGTTAATTATTTTTCATATTTTTTGGTCAATAAAACCCCATTTTTGAATTAAACACCTGTGTCCTCTATGCTTTAATGCTTGGTCCCTGACACTCATCCATTGGTTTGTGAAGCCGAACCTGAGCATTCTGACCACCATGGATCTGACTAAGAAACCATGGGACACTAATATAGTAATAACCAAAGCATTTTCGCCTTTCTGGTAAATATTTCCCTCCAATGGGAACTGTATTGTTATAAATACAACTTAAAACTAAAGATTGTTCATGGTTATGAATGAAAACGGGTGTGTAAAAGGTGGAATCATTTTACTAAAAAGTGAGCTGTATGCTCACTTTTCAGTTCTAGAAATCACAATGTTAGCAAACAAGCTTGTTTGTCTCCTGTGGTCCTTCTGTCTTTGTTTTATTTTTTCTTTGGAGTGTGGGCTTATTTGGGGGCGGGGGATTAACTTTACTTCCTTTTCTAAAACTTTGAAACACGTGTGTGTGTGTGTGTGTTTAATTGTGTGATTCATATAACACTGTATACACGTTTGCTATTAGCCGTTTACTGTTAGCTTGTCACTTCCCCAACTGTTTGTCATGCTATCACATCCTGCAAACCTCTTCCATTGTTTATTGAGGGGTTGTTCTGTTGTGTTTCATTCAACTTTTGTTGTGTTTTGTGTGCTTTTCCGTGGTGCTTCCGCGCCACCATTGCACCATCTTGATTTTTGACTCACTTTTCTAATTTTTTCCTGCGGTGCTAATGCCTTTTTTTCTATCTTTCACTTTTTATTAATGTGCTTTTTCATTTCGCTACCAGCCAGTCCCCTGTTTTTTATCTTTGTGTGTGTGTTCTTTTTATTTGTAAAGAGTATTATCACTGTCACATGAGTGCTGTTAAGTTAACAGACCCGATTCAGTATGTGACGATGGCATGTGTGGCAGACTAAACTTCTTTTCGTTCTTCAGTAAAGATGCGGATGCTCTTATTCTGGTGTTTTGTGTTTACATGCTTATTTTCAGGCATCAAGGCTGTTAGCTTTTACCGGTGTGCTCCTCACAAGTGGCTTCCTCCTCCACACCTACTCCCTCTCTATTCCCTCTGTTATACCTTAAGTAGCTCTCTCTCAGGATCACTTTTCTAAATGGTAAAGAGTGATGTGGGAGGTGACCCAATGGAGGGCACTGAAACAGTGAAACCGTCTTTATGTGGTATCATGCCACTTGTTGGTGACTCATCTCTTACTCATTTTTACTGTTGCTTTTCATTCAGCCAGCTGGGGCTCAAAGGTACCTGTGTACCATTTAATGGGTACTTTATCTAGGATGCCACATTGGATGATGTTTGCAAGATGTAAACAGGAGTGGGGATTGACCTTTACCAGCGATATTTTCCACACTGTTATACTCTTCAATCTATTCTCAGTGTTCATGGACTGATGCATAATTAGTTTTTGCATGTGAGCTTATTTTCTAAATAACACCAAAACACAATAAAGGAGCTGCAGCCAAATGGCATTGAAGGTGATGGTGAAAGAAAGAAGCAGAGAGGGTAAGAAAAAGCAAGGGATGAGGGAACACAAGTAGCTCTGTTAGTCACAGCTCCTAGTGTACTTTATTGTTTTGAATACCAGGTGTATGAAACCTTGGGTTTCAACAAAGACTTCCTTGCCTATGAAATTGCAATTCCCAACCTTGCCCAAGCAACTGAACTGACTGATGTTGAAAACCTACTTGATTTTACGTCATATTACCCAGTCAATTACAGAAACAGTGTCTATGTTATGACAAAATATAACCTTGAAGATGTCCTTGCTTTAAAAACCTGAAATAAATATACCTTCCAATGATTGACTTTCTTATTTCAAGGAAAAAGGTGAATGTTTCTTATTTTGAGAAAAAAATTTGTTTTAAACTCTATCTGAAAGCTATTTTTGCTTGAAATAAATGTAAAATGGTTCATTTTTAGATATACAGACTAAATAAGAACACAAAGTAATATTTAACAAGTCTAATCATCTAAGACATGAGATTGGAAACTAGCTTGTAATGTTCAAAACAAGATGGACATGATAATCTGGATCAATTTAAGACAGTAAATCTTGTTAAGCTACAAGGAATTTGCAGTGTGTCTGTTAGATGGATGTATATGCAGCCACGATCACTGACTCCTTGGGCTGCTTCCCCGTTCTCCATCGTGCCTGCCCCTTTACAGTCTGGAGTGTTTTCATACTCCACCTGCCTGCATATTTCATCTATATGGCCCACGTTCACTTAGTACATAAGTGCACACACATCATATGCCATAGTTGTCTGAAAGAAAGGTTTGTGCACGGAAGTGAATTGGGGACAAACTCAGTATTTCTGCAAAACTACAACAGCAATGTATCACTTTCTTAAAATATATCTTAAAATTTCTTAAAATAATTTATATAATCCATCCATCCACTCAGTTTTACTTCTTCATATCAGGGCCACAGGGGGGCTGCATCAGGTTGGCTGCACGTTGCCAACCTGATGCAGAGATACCAGAGAGACAGACAGCCATTTGTATTCACATTTACACCTAAATGCATGTCTTTGAACTGTGAGAGGAAGCCAGAGCACCCAGAAAAAACAACCGAAACATGGGGAGAACATGAAAATTCCATACAGGAAGGCCCTGGACAGATGTACCACGCCGCCATGTTGCCCTAAATTTTACATAATACGGTAAAGTGACTACAAATCAAAACAACAGTTGCCTCAAGGTGCTTTATATTGTAAGGTAGAGACCCTATAATAATAGTGAGAAAACGCCCAACAATCAGACAACTCCATATTAGCAAGCACTTGGCGACAGTGGGAAGGAAAAACTTCCTTTTAACAGGAAGAAACCTCTGGGAGAACCAGGCTCAGGGCAGGTGGAGCCATCTGCTATTGTGGGTGAGGAGAGGGAGGTGATTTGACAGTTACTATATAATAATTATAAGCATGGGCCCAAGTTGCTCTCTTATGTGTTTGCATTAGATACAAAGCGTTTAAGCATAGAGAAATTTCTTGTATGAATGGCTGAATGAGGCAGACTGTCTTACAGCCATACTGCTCTGAGCAGATCCAATCTCATCTGATCCAAGAAGCTAAGCAGGGTTAGTGCTGCTTAGCTTCGGGTATCAGATGCTAAGCAGGGATCAACCAGGACTCGGATAGGAAACTGTCTGAGAATACTCTGTAGTACAGAGTGCTGAAGGAGAAATGTGCTGTGTAAGAACCAGTCCATTCATTTTCTCTCCATGTAGACAGTTACAGTGGTGGATAATTGTTCAAACATGGTTCAAGTTTAAAATAATGAGGTCAGTATATGAGCCAAAATCCTCACACCTGGCTACAAGTCTCTCTGTGATATCAGCGAATAGCCCTTATCTGGTCATCTCTGCACAAAAGCCCCCACCTACTTGTCTCTCAAACTTAGGGGGAAACATAAGAACATTGGCCAAATGATAAATGGATTTGATTTTTCATCTTTAACTAACCAAACTCACAGTAGGATTCTAGCTTCAACATCCAGAAAAATTCCAGTTGGGTAAATGATGAAGAGGTGGAAATGTTAAAATGTTTTTTGAGTGTTTACCAGTCCCATTCTTCTTTTTTATAAGAGAAGTGCCATTGTTCACACTGAAGCGATATGTGTAGCTCTTCTGGATTAAAATGGAGGCTGTGCTCTTAAAAAAACACCTGTTGCCATGGTGAATCGTGCTACCTGAGCTGCACCGATGATGGCTTTTTATTTTCATTATGTACATGTGCATTTAGCTCAGAGTGAACATACTCAGTGTTCATTGTCATGGTCAAATTAGCTTCCCGTATTCCACATTTATAAGAGGCGATTCATTTAGCTGTTTGTCTATTAAACTAATTAACATGTTCTCTGTTGGTTACACAACACAAGCTACCCAGACACGTGGGAGTGGTCAGAAAAACTGGCAAATACAAGGTTTCAAGGGGAAGGCTTGTTTGTTTGTTTGTTAAGCCGATGAACACTGCCCTATGAATCAGTTAAGGATAAAAAAGGTCACCTCAAGGAATGAATGTTGCTTCTATATATTTACAATAAAATGAGAAGAAGGCACTAACAGTCCCAGTTCATACCGAAGCTGTTTGAAAATTCTCTTATGAAGTTTACTTGCAAGAATGCATAAGTTTACACAGTGAACATTTATGCAAGTGCTCACCGGGCAGTCCCGCGGGTTTCATTTATACCAACGTTATACTGGGATGTGTGTAAAGCTCTTACACAAAAGCAGTGCAGTTACATGTTGTACTTGTACATCATGCTTTGTGGAAGTCAAGATGGAGATGACCGTTCTGCCTAATTGTGTGTTATGTATGTGGGTAGAGACTGGCCACATATGTGGTGTGTCAGAGGTGGAGGAGAAGAGAATTTGTAGGTACTGGAGTGCTGTGGAGGCAGATTTTAATTTGTATCTCCACCTTCAGACTCATGATACGATACTTCATACTTTTGTTTTATTATCTTTAAAGGGATCCCCTTCACTAAAGGAGGCAACATGACCAAATGGTCATGAACAAAGACCTGACACGTTACTTGAAATTGATCCATCTTATTAGATGAAGCCCAATCCCAAATGGTCTTGGTGCAAGGGTGCCTGTAAGAAGCCAGCATTAAGAAAGGGAAACAGGAAGAAAAGCCTGAGGTGTGCCAAATTAAACAAGAGCTGGACTGAGAATCAGTGGCAACAGGTCTTATGGAGTCATGGAAAAATTATGGAATCACTCAGTGTTGCTTTTTGCGCCTCGTCCAGCTGAAGGCAGTGCTCTGAAAATGATCAAAAGTACCAAAGAACAGAAAAGGTGTGGGAGTCATTATCAAGCATCATGTGATGGTTGATTTTCTGACACATGGTCACAGGACCACATGTTGTAAGAAAGCATGATTTCTTTCCTTAGAAAGCAACTAAAGTGATCTGTAAATGGGGATATTTATTTGGATGCATGTGTGAGTCTGTGAAGGTGAAGAGAAGCCTTCTGATGTGATATTTTTAAAGTTGTTTTTTCTATTATTTTGCACCTTCAGACGTTCTTTTGCTCTCTTTATGTTCGAATGTCACCACATATATTATCACAAAGATATTCACACTACTGGCTCAAAATATAATAATTATTGTTTTTATTTTACTGCTTTTCGCACATTTTTATTTGAAAAAAGTGAACATAATGTTGATTTTTGGACAAAATAGTAGGATTGCCTTGTTAGATCCTTCTCCCAGTGGGGACAGCGAGACAGAAAACAGTCCACATGAGAAAAAGTTGGGACTCAGAGAAAGGTTTGAGCAGACGTGAAAACAGAGAGGGTTTAAAATATTAATGCTCTGTTACTGAAGTCCTTCATACACAACTGAATCAAACGTGCAATAGATGCTTTGACAGGACGTCTGGATGTTATTCAAATGACAGCTTTGCACAGCAGATGGTACACAAAATATTAAGCTATAGTCATAAAACATAAAAGAGGTGTTTTATTGATGTTGTTTATTGACAGTTTTGCGTAGTTTATTATTTCGGTAACAGAAGTTCAGCCAAGCAGCTGACTGCTGATATCAGAGGCTGAACGTACCCGCTGTTCTCATCAGTCACACTGTCAGATTTGAGCAATCAAAAGAGTTAAATATAATTTTAATATTATGATAACAATTTAAAAAGAAAACAAAGAAAATGAACATTGTTTATCAAATTGATGTTTAATTAAAAACAGTACCTGTATAATTAAAAGTAAAAACTAACTGTGTACCATACAAAATTCAAACTATGCCATGGCTGCGGGTGTATCAGTTATATTTGCTAGGAATAGACCAATCACATGAAAGGCAAGTTTATTTGTATAGCACAATTCAACAACAAGGTGATTCAAAGTGCTTTACAGAGACATTAGAAACAAAAACAAATAAAAAGCATGATTTAAAATTGATTAAAACAAGCAAACTAACTAACTAACAAAACAGTATATAAAATCAAAACAGATAAAATCAGAACAGTAGATAAAATCAGTAGTTAAAATGTAAGTTTTGAAATTTAAGCTTAAGTGTGGATTTGGTGCTTTATTTAAATGCAGCTGAGAATAAGTGAGTCTTCAACCTGGATTTAAATAAACTGAGTGTTTCAGCTGATCTGAGGCTTTCTGGGAGTTTGTTCCAGATATTAGGAGCATAAAAGCTGAATGCAGCTTCTCTGTGTCTGGTTCTGACTCTGGGAACTGATAAAAGACTGGATCCAGATGACCTGAGGGATCTGGAAGGTTCATACTGGGTCAGGAGGTCACTGATGTACAAAGAAGGTACAAAGAAAAACAAAAATAATGAACCTGTGTTATTTAAACAGAGTTTTTTAGTCTTTTAACATTGAAGCATCAAGAATAAAAAACACACATTCACTGGAGGAATTGATGATGAGCTGTAAACAGTGTAAAACTGACTTTAGTGTCTCGGACTAACCTTTCAGCATTTAGCTGTATCTTTTTTTATCTTTTTATCTGATCCAAGCGTCTGACGTTACTCAGTTCACGTTGCCTCCCTTACTGTGATAGAGGGCCTTCATGCACACGTTAAAGTACATCATTGTTGTACAGACCTACATGCCATGGAGACCTCAACGAGAAAGCACAGTGTGTGTGTGAAGAGAAAAGTTATTAGAAAGGCAAATGAAGTCACACTCAGATATCTAATTTTTACATGCGCATGGGCGGTCAGTCCGATCTGCTCTGCTGTCAAAGTGCGCACAACAGATGTGACAGAAAAACCGCCCAGGGCTCTCAGCGCATTCTTTATTTATACTCCAAGTGAGCTTTCAAGGAAGTAGGAGTGGTATGTTCAGTATACAAAAACGTTTCCATAATAGGAGAAACCTTTAGCTTGTCTGTTGAAATAGGAGATAGCTTGGTATGTATAGAAACTTAAACATTTCCTTAAAAGGAGAGTGAGAGAGGGGGGTGACCATTAACTCAGGATGTAGTATGTATGTCACCGCATTCCTCTACACATCTGGTTCCACTTTCCTTTCCTGTGGTGGTTCCAACTCACAAGCTCTCCTATCTTAAATGAAGCTACAACTAAACAATAATCACAAAACTAAAAAATCTCTTATCATTCCCTCCTGTTTGTAGCGATTTTAAGCAAATACATCAATGTGTTTCAGACACAGACCCTACATTGTGAGTGCTTTCGGTCTGGTCGTCATAAAATGTGTATCATTCAAACATAATCATTCATCACATTTGTTTCATACTCATCGTCTTCTCCTTCTTCCTCGTCTGGCACAGTGACATATGCAACAAGAGATTGGGATATCATTCTTGATACCATTCCTCTTACACAGGGGATAATGCATGTAGTAAAGATACAAAACATAATAAGTATTAGGCCAATAAACATTAAAACCTTAAACATCAGTGTTTTCCATGAGCCGCTCATAAACCAATTCCACCAATTACTTTGTGAATTTGCCCAATCGGTTACCTGTGCCTGTTTAACGTTTCTAAGTAATTGTAGAGCATTTGTCATATTATCAGAATGCACATTGTCTGGAATATATGTACAACAAGTTATATTAAACAAAACACAGTCCGCGCTTTTCTGCCATGGTCATGTCCAGGGCAACTCTGTGTTGCATAACAGTTATTCTTATGGCATCAATTTCCTGATTTTGCTCTTTGTTGATGCTGGTCGATGCATTTAAAAACAGTCCAAAACTATAGTCCAATAGTCAGGAGGTCGCTGTGGTTTAGGACAATTCCTGAATATTGATAACCTAAACTGGCAAAGCTTGCTGCGCATGTCACTTGAATCATGTTCATAAGTCTGCCATATAATCTAGCATGCTGTGTTGTAGCAGGCATGTGTGAGCATATATAACAATCTTTGTCTTCTTTGCGATTATATATGTATCTATACCAGGCGTTGTTCATCCAGGGATGGATGTGGTCCTGTGTCACTTCAGTCAGGTGTGAGTTGTCATATGTCCATGCTCTTCTATGCATGTTGGCTTCTTGATCCTTTAAGTGCATCAGGGTCCATGCTGTAAGCAGCAGGGCCAAGGTGGTAAGCAGAATAATCTTCATGATGACCAGACACACCGATTTACTCTGGTGAGTAGACTACAGGCGAGAAGTAGAAGGCGGGATATACCCAATCAGCCCTCCCTTCACCTGTAGATCACCAAAGAGTCGGGATGGTGGTGTCTTTAGGTTGTGCTGTCACTCACTTCCATTTTTGCAATGGCTCTGGTGGATCCAAGAGGGCTTCTCAGCGATTTTGCAAGCTGTTGGCGTCGTTAGGAGTACTTGGTATGGACCTTCCCACCGGGATGGGTTCCAATTCTTTCTCTGGAGTACTCATATAAGGACCCAATCGCCTGGTTTTAATCTGCAAGAGACTTGAGAAGCGTCGCATGGCAGTTCAAAACAATATCCCTATTTTCTACTAGTTTTGCCATTCATTCTACTAAAGTTGTCTTTCTAACAGATTTATCTATTGGTTCACTTTCATCAATTCATGCATCTTTTCACTGAGGTCTGATTCAAACTATCTTACTTCTAATTCTTTCCAAAAATAATTTCACATGTAACATTTTATATATGTGTGTTTTCTACCTTTGTTTACCTCTTTGGTGTGATCTGGTGGACATCTCTAAACACCATCATAAGTTCAGACTTCAATTTCAACCCAATTATACTCCTCTGGGCTTCACCTTCCCACTGGCCCCTGTACCCTTCTCAAAGTGTCCTTTGTTGTCTTAAATCTCCAGCAAACACAATCTGTTTCTTCTCTGTTTCTTCCTTTTAGATTAAGTCCCAGCCAGGCAAAATATCACATTCAGTGCCTTTAAACAGTCATGTCACACTGTTCTTACCAGCCTGCTGTTAATTCTTCAATTCCACGATATTCTGTTGGTCTTCATCAGGAGATTGACTGTCCTTTGAGCTTCTTTTCAGGATCGGGACAAGTGGGAGGTCAAGCTATAAAATTTTAAGCCAAACTTTGGCTTGTTTTCTCCCAATTATGTTAATCTATGGTTTTGCTACTATGCTCAAAATTCTAGGTTGAGAAAAGTCCACCTTTATTTATTTATGACCTATATTGACACACTAAACCATACCATTAATATCATTTTCATTTCTTTTCTTAAAGCCTCCATTTGCTTCATCTGGCTAGAGTCTGTCTCTTCTGTTTTTCTCTCTGGGTGCTCACTCCTTATATGGGCATGCAAAGTTCCTGTCACACACACACTTCCTGTTACTCTCTTTTGTGTTTCTACAGGCTAATCAAACTCATTTTGTATTTACAGTCTACAAACCCTCTGTAATTCTACTAACTTCTAATCTAAAATGTAACGTCATTCACACAATAATTTCATAATCCTCTCACACACACTGCCTTTTAAATAAACTAAACTCTTTGCATTTTTATCTATTTCAGACATTTTCTGAGTCTCTGTTTTATGGTGCCGTTAGTTCTCTCTACTAACCCTGCACTCCATAGATGATAAGCACAGTGATTTCTTATGCTGAATCCTAGTGCTTCAGAGACCTTACTGATCACATCATTGACAAAATGTGTCCCATTGTCTGATCTTATCAGAGAAGGGATACCATATGTTGGAATAAAATGATTACATAAACATTTTGCAATGAAGATTGCCTCTGCTTTCACTGGATATATCTCTGGTCAGTTTGAAAACACATCTATGATCACTAAGGCATATTTTAATCCTTGACATTCATTCAATTCAATAAAATCCATGTGGATGGTGTGGAGAACTGGCCTCTCTTAGGTCTTAAGTTTCCTTGTGAGTTGTGTTTTTGACAGAATAGGCATGTTCTTACAAATTTTTCGCTGAAATTTCAAAATTTATAGTGTAAAAGTATTATTTATCTATACTATATTTCCCTCCTGTTGACACATGTATTACTTCATGTGTCACTACAGCCACTGTCCTGTGTAACGACTCTGGTAATATTGGTTTTCCATCACAGACCATTAAATCATCTTTCAGTTGTGCTCCACATTTCAGCCACTTGTTCTGTTCAGTGATTGTTGCAGCTTTTTGTTCGGTTTTTAGTACGTCAAGTGGTATTTGTGTACAATGTTCGGATGTTAGAAGCGTTATCGTTTGTTGTGCAGCCCGCTTTGCTGTTTGATCTGCAAAATTATTTCCTTTTGTGACAATAAAATTGTCTTTTTGATGTGCTGCACATTTACAAAGTGCCGATTGTTTTGGCAAGGTGATCACTTCCAATAAGATTTTTAATAAGCTGCCGTGTTGCACGGGGTTATCCGTAGAGGTGACCATACCTCTGTTATGCCAAATTTTTGCAAAGTGGTGCACTGCTGAAAAAACAAACTGGCTGTCAGTGTATATATTTATATTTTTGCCTGCGTGCAATTCATATGCACATATGACTGCATACGTGCAGCCGACTCTTTTACTGCCTCTGCTGCGGCTGCATAGGCTTACATATGCAGGCAGGCCTGACGCTACAGAGTCTAATTTACACGGGTCTAAATTTCACCAGGAATGTTAACGAGCGTTGTTTTTCTCCAAATGCCTGTGTTATCACAGCTTTCATATAACCTGCTCCTCTATCTACACGTAAGTAGAAAGGCTTATCATAGTCAGGCAGTGCTAAAACTGTATCTGTCTGTAATGCCTATTTTTAAATAACTGAATGCTTCTTCTGTCTTCTCTATAGATGCAACATTACATTTTCACTTAATGCATTTTTAGATATTTTCTAGTTTTTCAAAGAATCCACCCATCTCACACATCTTACACATTTCAAACTTTGAAGTTAGGGTTTTTTTTTTTTTATATATATATTTTTTAAACTTTGAATTGCTCACAGTTCTAAAACTAGGCATTTGTAAATCATATGCCTAATCACTATGTGTCACTGTGATCCACAAGTATGGTCACAAATTCGCTTCCAAATCAACAAAATAAAATAATCAAACAAAACAGGAATCATACATGAGTCAGGACACAAAAAGAAAAATGCTGCTACTGAAACAGAGCAGAAGTGTGAGGGAAAAACTGAGCTCACAGACAGCTGCGTGTGTTGGCTTTTAATGCAGCTTCTGCTCTAAAAACAAATAAATAAAAATAAAAGAAAATGTGTAACATGCTCATCAACTTAGCGGTGTCCACATATTTAATTCAACTTCTCAATCCTGTAGCTTTAGCTGTTGTCTACAGGGTTTGGCTTATTAGTTGTTATTATAGGTGTGCTCTATATCTCAGTAATGTTTTATCCAGGATAAATGACAGATGTTTAAGCAGGTCAAGTGCCTCTATGCACGTAATTAGTTTAGATAGTTTCTTTATTTTCTTCATCTCATATGTCATTATACTGAGTTTGAGCAAACCTTAAGCTTGATGCAGATTACTTCATAACAATCATCCACCTCACATCATAACTGACTAGGTTGCTTCTCATTATTAATATTATGTCATTATTAATATTATCATCTTTGTCTTTCTATATTATGACAATAGTATATTACAATATTTTATTAGTGTATACCACTATACTACTACTGAGCCAATTTAATAGTTAGGATCATCTTACTCAGCAAACAGATAATTTAGAATTCATCCAATCTGTACAAATTTGCTTTTCTCTAAACAGGTTTGCACCTACTTTTTAGACTGGTCTTCTGTTTGTCTCATCTCAGATCCAACCTTCAGTCACATTCATTCTCTCTGTTGCGTGACGAACCAAGCAATTTATTATTATATATTTTATATTTTATTTTGTATCCATCAAGGGCTTCGGGTGATCTGCAGTTTCACCCTTTCCCAAGCTGGAGACATTTACCTTTTCACACACTTTCCTTGGCTGAACAATGACACAGCCCTAATGTACCTTATGCATCTCTCTATTTTATTTAAAAAGTTTTCGTGTGAATTATTTCCTTTCATTGATTTTATACATTCTGGGCATGATTGTCATGCCAACTATGTTTCATTGTTAATATCAGCTTACAGGTTGTTATCTTTCCTATTATTAGTTTCAATACGGTAAAAATAAGTTCTAATATAATTTTGTCTTTATTTATTTTATTTTTGTACTTCTTATATTTATATCTATTCGGTGGGGTCTGTTTCCAACCTTTTTAAACTACTTTAAACTATTTTGATCTCTAGTTTTCACTTAATAAGGGTTTTATTAGTCACTGCACTGTAGTGTGACCTGATGCTGATTTTACTATTAGAGTATCTTCTGAGAATTGTACTTCCTGTGGTCTTCTGTTCAAAACGGTTTTACATACTCCTGTATCACATAACATCTGCACTGGTTTGCTATTAACATATACTGTCAGTGTAGGTTTGCCTTTTACTTCAGACACTAATTGATAGACAGTAAATACTTCTGCGTCACTTTTATCATTTTCATTTGGCTTTTTCTCATTTAGTCATTCATTTGAATATTGCCGTTTGTCTGTTTTATGTCTGCAATCTCTGGCGAAATGCCCTTCCTTGCCACAATTCCAGCACGTATTATCTCTTTCTTCACTTCTTTCGCGTAAGTCTGTCTGTCCTACATATCTCTGGCCCTTTCCTCTAAATCCTCCTCTGTCCCTGTCTGTTACCTCTCCACCTTCTCCACCTTCCCCTGCGGGATGGCCGTATCTGGGGTTTAGTACTGCTATCATAGGAAAAATGCCGGGAGGACCAGGTGGATCAACATCACCTCCCATATCTCCTCCGTAGCGATCTTTTCCTATTTTTTTTTTTTTTTTTTCTGTGGATTTTCACCTAGTGCTATTTTATCTAACATGTTTTGTGCCTCTGCATAAGGACCAGGTTGAGGTCTGAACGGATCACAGAATTGTTTAAGGGGGGTCGCAGCAGCGGAAGTGGGGGCTGGTTTCACAGCAGCAAAAGTGGGGGTCGGCCTCGCAGCAGCGAGTGGAGCATATGGTGGGGGGTCTAATACCTCTGCCTTTTCTTTCTTCTTTTCGTGTTTCTTTTGTTTATTCTCACATCGTCTATCTGCCTCTCTCTTCCATGCTTGGAAATATTCTAATTCTTACGTGCGTTTTCCTTCTTTCTTTCTTTATTTTGTCTCTCCTATTTCTTTCAATAATGCTTCTTTAAGTTGTATTAATGCAGATGGGCTACATTCCATTTAGTCTTTTTAGAATTTCTCCATCTTTGCACACTAATTTGTCCGGCGCCTGGACACTTTTTTCCTAACCACTGTTCGTCAACAGTAAACTTAGTGGGCTGATTACCCATTAAAACAGAACTGCAGAGCCTTCTCTGGTATTAGACTTAAAGAGTGGTTACTGACTACGCCCTTCTACTCCACTCTAATTAGTGGAGCGGTGTCAGTTTTATGAGGCGGAACTCAACCGTTCTCTTTTGTCACCAGTACGTCAGCTACTGACAGGAAATAAAATGACAATAACAATGAGAGTGATTCAGCAGCGTATTTGTGCTGTTTAAATCAATTCACTCTCAACACACAGAAAACACAAACATTTAAACAGACATTTCACACAATCGCGCAGACCTTTTCGGAAGGCCAGTCCTAAAGCTTTTATTTTGAAAATCCGTTCGGTGGATCACCCCAGCGCTTTTACAAATCCGTTCGGTGGATTACCCCAACGCGTTTATTTTGAAAATCCGTTCGGTGGATTACCCCAGCGCTTTTACAAATCCGTTCGGTGGATCACCCCAGCGCTTTTATTTTGAAAATCCGTTCGGTGGATCACCCCAGCGCTTTTACAAATCCGTTCGGTGGATCACCCCAGCGCTTTTACAAATCCGTGCAGTGGATTAGACTAATTACACCCTTTCGGCGGGTGAGACCAAAGTTCGTTTTACGCGAGTGTAAATGAGTGACTTCCTTTACCTTCCCAAGATTCTCTGGCTATGTTGAAAGTCAGCCACTGGATCCCAGCGTCGTGGACCACTTGATAAAACACTGGCCAGGAATCGAATTTTAGCGTCCCTGGACTTTTTCACTCCTACCTAGAGGACAGATTTCAGTGCAGCTTTCCACGACGGCAGGACACAGCGGCCGATGCTTCCTATCCGGCTCGGAGGACCAAGAAAATGTGAAGAGAAAAGTTATTAGAAAGGCAAATGAAGTCACACTCAGATATCTAATTTTTACATGCGCATGGGCGGTCAGTCCGATCTGCTCTGCTGTCAAAGTGCGCACAACAGATGTGACAGAAAAACCGCCCAGGGCTCTCAGCGCATTCTTTATTTATACTCCAAGTGAGCTTTCAAGGAAGTAGGAGTGGTATGTTCAGTATACAAAAACGTTTCCATAATAGGAGAAACCTTTAGCTTGTCTGTTGAAATAGGAGATAGCTTGGTATGTATAGAAACTTAAACATTTCCTTAAAAGGAGAGTGAGAGAGGGGGGTGACCATTAACTCAGGATGTAGTATGTATGTCACCGCATTCCTCTACACATCTGGTTCCACTTTCCTTTCCTGTGGTGGTTCCAACTCACAAGCTCTCCTATCTTAAATGAAGCTACAACTAAACAATAATCACAAAACTAAAAAATCTCTTATCAGTGTGTCAGGGAGAGAGCTGCGCCTGGGCCTGGAGTGTTCACGGCAGGCTAAAATGACCCTCACACCAGGAAATGTCCCGGTCCTCTCGATGGCCAGTCCACTCCTTGGTCTGGATGTCATTAAACTGTTGAAGGACAGGAGATGGCATACAGAATAAGGATACTGATATTAAGCTGTAGTCACTGGCAACGTTGAAAAAAAAACAAAAAAACGAGTCACTCAAGATGCATGTATGCCTGCAAAATACATTAATCTCAGGACATGGTGCAGGGTGATGAAATGTAGACATGTGACTCACCCTGGAGGTTTGCCGAGAAGGGCTGAGTAAATAAAACATAATGTAGTTCTGTTGCCAGTGTCAAAGACTCACATATATCACAATGATGTGTTCTAAAGCCATTAACGGTTATGAACCTTAGGGAGGAAAGATATTC
Organism: Perissodus microlepis; assembly: GCF_051167445.1. Classification (NCBI taxonomy): domain Eukaryota; kingdom Metazoa; phylum Chordata; class Actinopteri; order Cichliformes; family Cichlidae; genus Perissodus; species Perissodus microlepis. The sequence continues at coordinate 23,773,330 of NC_140468.1, read as the reverse complement.
TGCACTGATGGGCTTGTGCGAGTAACAAGCTTGTCCCTCTCTTCTTGAGCAGCTTTTCCCTTTCCTTCAGTGGATGGGCGCCCTCTCCTATCTGCCAGTTTCAGTTCTTTCCATCCACTTTCAGTCAGACTGAGATCAGGATTCAAACGAGGCTATTTCCAAATGCTTAACTGTTTTTGTCCAATCTATTTTAGGTGCCTTTAGATTTTTGTTCAAGCATCTGTGACCTGCGACTGAGACAGGCTGTCTGACATTGGAGGTATCTTTCCCTCGCCTTGATGATCTATTGATTTCATTGTACCCTGCACAGACAAAGCAGAGCAGACCCATAATACAACTAAATCTCCTCTGCGTGTCGCAGCGGGAAGCTGGTTTCTTCTTCAGAAAGCTGTTTGTTTCTTTTGTGAACGTAGAATTGATGTGACTAACCAAAACGTTGTGAATTTGTTGTGTCGAGTCAAAGGACATTCTTTCAGAAACGCTGCAAGCTGTCAACATAAATTATGACACACTGCAGAGTAGGGATGGAAAGCAAGCAGTGGACAGCCAATACCGAATTCCATCTGAGCCGCCTCTGAGGGATCAATTCATTCTGATTAACGCTGGCATGTTTATCTGACAGTTGCTCGTTGTAACACAGTGTTGTCAGATTAATGACAGTGGAGCTTTTGCACACCTGAGTCTGCTTCACACATTTCACACAGAAAACCCAGGAGAAAACAATAAGGACATTGATAAATAATGAATCATGGTGACATATCCACTATCATCCCATCCATGCCCATGGACATCATGCTGGGACATCATCAATTACACCCTGTTCACTGTTCTGCTCAATTTCTTGTTTTGACCACATGCAGAAGGCTCGGCCAGGCTGCCCTTGAACCTTGAGCTATATGAAAATGTGAGCAGCTGTACCGGGGGGAAGAAGGGGGGGGGGGGGCTGTGCAGCACGTATTTTAACTATACTGGGAAGTTATTGTCTTTTCTACCCCTGCAGATGATTCCTCTTTAAAAGTCTGGGAAAATGTGGAGAAAAGTTGGCCCTGAGTTTGCTGGTTGTTGATCAATGGTCATGAGAATTTGCATAATTAAGATTAAGGAACTGACCTCCCAGCCCATTGTTCCTTCAGTGGGCTGGTTTCAGTCATTATGCAAATGTACTGTTTATAAGATTGGGGAAACCTGCAGTCAGCTGAGACTGAAGAAGTCACTTGGATAAGTGATGAAACGTTTCTCCCACAAAACGCTACATCCAGATGAACAGAATCAACTTTTTGGAGAATAATAACTAATGATTAAATGCAGAGTGGTGTATAAACACAGGTGAGAGAAGACGAAACACTCAGTCGAGACGTTAAACTCTGGGGACTTATCTTAACAAGTGTGTTAAAGCTGAGACCTTACATACATCCCCAGTTTTAGAGTGCTATATGGTGTCGATGCACAAGAGCACAAACACACACACCTGCAAAGCAAACACTTCTTTTTTGTTTCATTATTCTTATTTTGTTTGTTTTGTGTTTGCTTTTTATCTCTAAAATTGATTCATTTGGTTATGGCAAGAATTGAGTCGAGAGACAAAGTAAATAAAAGTACAAACTGCATATACTGTCACTGTGTTGTGTTTATGTGTGCTGGAGTGAGGCATTGAGAGACAGAGACAGAGAGGAAGATGCAGATGGAAAATGCTCCACTGCTCGCTGCAACTGATGACTCATATATGGGTGGTGCTCTTATACACAGGACTGCATTTCTCCCCACCCTCCATTCAGTTCTCTCAGATTTTTACCGGCCTCAAGACCGTAGCTGATATTGTGATTGTGTGTCTGTGTGTGTCTATAATGGAAAAAATGTTTTCCTGGAGACACCTGCTGTAGCTGAAATATTTGAAAAGATGCCGTTGTGTCAGTTGGCAGATGTCTTGTCTCTTAGCAGTCTTTGTTGACATAATCACCTCACTAAGTACCCACAGGTTGAGCTCATACTGAGTACTCAGAAGTGGAATATTAACATACCATGGCTGGTGTGTTCCCGTTGCAAGATCGAGCCTCTAGATCGGGAGTGTTAAACTCAGCCACATACATCACTTTGTTTGTTAATACAAATATCTAATGAGCCAATCACACGGCAGGAAATCAATCCATTTAAGCATGTGGACACAGTTGGGATGACCCACTGAAGTTCAAATCGAGCATCAAAGTGGGGAAAAAAGGTGATTTAAGTGACTTTGAAGGGGCCATGGTTGAAACTGCTGATCTACTGGAGTGCTCCTACACAACTGTCTCCAAGGTTTACAGAGAATGGCCAGGCTGCTTTGAGCGAATACGAAGGCAACAGTAACTCAAATAACCGCTTGTTACAACCAATGTTCCCTCTAATTTTTCACATGTCTGAGTGAACACAAAAACTCACTGAGCGATCCCTTGGACCACTGTGAGCAACAGCAGACGTGTGCATTGTGGTCACGCCAGCATCGAATCCATCCAAGTTACATGTTTATTAAAATAATCAAATTACAGCATTTACATTTATGTTACACTACTTTTAATTAACTGCTTTAGCCCACTTACAATGAAAATTTAAAAAAAAATCTTGTTCATGACCTGTGTAGTATGTTAACACTATTGGAAGTAAAAATAACTTGAACTCCAATTTTGAAAACACAACTTTCTATTTTTTTTTTTTTTTTTTAAATAAAGCTCTGACTTGTATTATGAGTCTGAGTCTGTGGTCTGGGAGAGAGTCTTGTAACTCTGTCTGCAAAATACAGCATATAATGACCAATGTTGGGCAATTAATTATATAGTTACTTCTTCAAAAAAGTAACTGAGTTTTGCAAACAACAAAGTTTTTTGCAGCTGTTTACCTAAAAATGCAGCCAAGGCGTTTTTTTAAATAAACATTTCAAACTATTTACAGAACAATCAGCTGTTCTGCATCAAATTTGATGCCACACAAATTATTTGTGCCACTCCAAAAAATAATTTCTGTCCACTATGAGATAAAGGAGAACAACAGCCTGATACCTGCAGGCCTGACAACAGGAGATGTATCACTCCTGTAACACCTGTGACATTCAGTAGTGGCCTCATTGTTCTGACACACACAACAAAACTATTGACTACACTACACACTAACTACACAAGATTTGCGCTACACGTTGAAAATCTCTCACATCTCAAAACACCGCCGTCACTCCTAAAACTTCCCCCTTCCTAAACAACTAAATACCATGTTGCCATATCATTTTTTGATTGGTCAACATGGTACATTTTTTGACCAATGGGAAAGGGTGGGGTTTTTTGTTTTTGTTTTTGCTCACAGGCGGAGAGTGCTTAGATCGTTTTCCTTATAAAACGCCGTTTTTACCGTTTCTTCCCGCAGTAAATATAAACAACGATAGTATTCAGGAAGAAAACCAAACATTAAAAATATTTTTATCATAACTCTGGTTTTACGTGGCCTATCAACTCAATTTAAAAACTGGTATAAAGTCCACACTTTTTCCGTCAATTGTTCCGTCTGTCCTGCTCACATCTCCAGTGGTTGTACACGTTGTCATTAACGTGGCTTCACTCCACATCAGCCACGCCGCTTTGCTAGCTAAAACACGGTGTCGGCACATAAGAACGCTGTCATAGCCTGTCAACGACGTTGATTAGCTGCGTATATACGAATGTGAATCGCATTATTGGCTGGACTATGGGATAAGGTGGCATCGTTGTAATCCCATACGGAGCAGCCAGTCACTTACTGACTAACACTGCAAAACAGAATTGTTAAAGTATTAATTTTAATTTCAATTCAGGTTAGATTTTTTTTTGTGCGCAATGCAGATTTTCTGTGCACAGAGACCGTGCCAGCAGTGCGCAGTTTACAGTTTAGAGGGAACATTGGTTACAACCAATGTCTGGAGAAGAGCATTTGGTTCAGTTTTGTTGCTCACATGCCCATTGTTGGCGCTTTCGGTGGTGGGCAGAGGTCATCATGACTGGTCTGTGGCAATGCAGCCCCAAACACAACAAACTGAGGCTCATTATATTTTTTGATTTTTGATTTTGATTTTGATTACATTTTGTAATCGTCTGTTGGATCAGACCAGAAAGGCCAGCCCTCGATCTCCACATGCATGAATCTTAGCCTCCCATGACCACAATGAAGAGATCAGCAGTGTTATGCTACTCACCTGTAAGTGTTCATAATGTTATGCCTGATCAGTAACTATATAAAGTGTTATCAGCCTGAAGTCCAACATGAGCTCGTTTGTTTCTCATGTGATTGTAAACCAATGCTGACAGATTGGCACGCAAGTATAAATGTAAAAAATGATGTTGCCCAATGACATGGTGGGTTCTCAGATCTATTATAATTGATAATTCTGAGAACCACATAGTGACATAAGTAAGTCTTCACAACAACACAGTGCTTGTTAATGCAAAATAAAGGGAAAAGTCCAAAGAATCGTGCCCTTCTCTTCCACCTTCAGTTTTCAGGGTGATCCAGTCTGCAGAATGGGACCTGTTTTTCTCTGGCGTTCTCATGTTTGACACTCTTACCCTGCTCTAACCTTATCTGAATATTAGAAATTTCAAGGGTGCAGTGTGCATGCACAATGACCGTGCACTCACCATGTCCCCACACACAAAGCTGGCATTCATAAAGCAAGAATCTGTGGTAAAAATTGTGAAGGCCCAAGACACACCTCTGACCTCTGCCACACACGTTTTTCAAAGAAGGAAAGCAAGATGCACATTTTAATGCACCATAAAACAAAACTACTATTTCCCATCCTTTATTGGAAATCATTTAGTGTGCACCAGTGCTGTGTGATACTGCACATTTTAGTATCAATCTGATGCTGATTAAACACAAAAGACAATACTGTCAATACGAGTACAGATACTTTTAATTTATAAATGTAGCTTATGTGTGGGAGAACAATGTGAACAATGTGTCATGACATCAATTTGCAAAGTCTGAATACATTTTAGCGACTAATAAATCATTGTGATTTTTACTTTCCACAACAATTACTCAACACAACAAAATCTAAGGAGCTTGGAAAGAAAAGCAACTGGACTTCTTTAAGTTGAGTTAAAGACACTTCTTCCTTGCTGTTGTTTCACTGACATTTTAATGTACCATAAAACAAAACATGTCTGATGAGCTGTGGTGCAAACAGGGATTTTATGTGCAGATAATGACATGTGAGTGTTCAGCCCACTCATTGCTTAAAATGGAAGCGGAAACCAGGTTTGCATTTTCATATTTTTCGAGACTTATAAAAGATCATCATGCAGTCCACGAAAAAGAATGCTTATGCATAGTTTCAGTTCTGAATCTACACAAGTTTTCATGTTTATGGCCCCACGTGTCATGAATATTGCATTATTGTGGGTGGGTGTGTGAAGTGGTTGAAAAGGGAAGCATTTGTGTATATGTGAAAGTGTCTGCCATGCCCTTCTCTGTGTAACATACAAAGAAAAAGTTCAATCAGGCATTGGATTGAAGTCAGTGTGTGCGTGTGCATGCACAGGGTGAGATAAGAAACTACCCTTTAAATATCTCAAGTCACAGCTGTAGTGAGCACTGACTGATTTCACAGCCTTGCACGGTCCTGTTCATCTGTCTGCGGAACATTCTGCATGTCTGCGTGTCTTTGGACATCTGTGACAGGACCTGTTTACAGAGTGTGTCTCTTATTCAAGTCATTCCGTCTGAGCCACGCGCTGTCTTTCAGTCCATTTTATGCCAACTAGTCTGGTAGAGATGACCTTTAAGAGCAACACATGACAAACTGTAGATGCTAACAAAATGAATTTCTTGATAAAGAAACAAGATCAGTGGTAAAGCGTTTTCTGCAAAACAAAGAAACCTTTGTGGTCTGATGCTGTCCACCTCCTAAGATATCCCAGAAGAGCCATTTGCACTTTGGTTCAGATAAAAGCAGTTATAGCAATTACTGACCACATTTTTTTTATCAAGGTGCATGAAGTCTGTGCAAAGTATGAGATTTGCTGCATAGGACTGCCACCTTAGTAGAAATCGTAGAACCATTAGTAGTTGATCTGTATAAATAATTTATACTGTAAAATAATGTGCCATGATGCATATAATATACAGTTTTTCCAACCATTTTCCTAACCAATTACCCCAAATAGCGATTTGGGGAGACTGGTTGGTAATGGTGCTAGGCACGAACACTCCGGACAGGTTGCCATTCTGTCACAGTGCTTAGTTTTGGCATGGTAGATAAGAAAATACAAATGAAACTTCAGGTCGATTCATTTGATTTCTACAAAGCCAAATACAGAATTCTTGATGAACATTACTGTAACCAAGGATCCACTGAGTCCACTGCTGTCTACACTAGCAACTGAACCTTTTGGAATATTTATAGTGGTAGAGGTAGCACTTTTCTTGTTATCAGCAATATGTCATAGGTGGACTCTTGGCACTACTGACATCATCTTCGCCTTTCAGATGTTCCCTTTAGGGGGGATCGTCTGCCTCCATCTCAGTAAGTCCCCCAAATATTCCTCTGCCAAGCAAAGAATGTCCTTTCTCTAACTTTGTCTCCAAATCACTCAACCTGAGCTACACCTCTGATTTACTCAGTTCCAATCCCTTTCCTCTTGCTCACTCCCAACAGAAATCTAAGCATCTTGTATATTGTACAGTTGCACCTCATAACTCTTTCCCATGTCTTCATGGAGTTCATTGGGTTTGTCCCTGTGTACTTTCTCCAGCTCTGCACATCTAATACATTTAACACATTTTTCACTCGCTTCCTCTTCTTAATTTCCTTAAAGTTCATCTTACAGACATCCGATACCGCCTAGCTACATTCTCCCCTGACACCACCTTGCAGTCTCCTATCTTTATCAGACTGCACCTTCTGCATTACGTGTAGTCGGTCTACTTTACAAAATCTGCTACCACCGCTCCTTCCACATTTCTTTCCTTAATACCATACTAACCCTACAACTCCTTTTCACCGTTGTTCCCTTCATCTACATGTCAATGGAAATCTGCTCCAATCACCACTCCTTCCTCCTGAGGACATTCTTGCCAACTTCATACAACTTACTACAGAATTCCTCTTTCTCTTCAAACTGATTCAGCTTCCAGCTTCAGACTTGGGACCCTACCCGACAATCTCTTCATCTCCAAGATTACCTGTACTCCGCTCCTCCTCTTACCTACATTATGGTAGAACAGCTTGAATCAATCTCCAATCTCCACTGTTCTTCCTTCCTTTCTGTCCACCTGGTCTCTCCATCTTATCATTAAACTCTCTCTCCCTTTAACAGTCATACTTTCTACATTTAATCCCTATTCCCACGATCATACACCTGTCTTACCTTCATTCTCGCTTACTCCAACCATGCCCTTGCCCTTTCCTCTGCCTTCATCTTCAGCCAACTGCACTATAGTTTTCACCTTGTTAGCAAATAGCATCAGCCAACAGCATCAGAAGTGGTCATTGCTAACCTGGACCTGGTGTGAAACGCTCTTTTTTAATGATCTGGATGCTTGACAAAGAATTTACACCAGATGTGTTTCCTGATGCAACCCAACCATTTATTGGGCTTGGGACTGCCTCAGTGTCAGCTGACTAACCAGATAAACTTAATAGTAATGATACTGTAGTAAATCAAAGCTAACTGGATTGTCTGTCTCCATTTGTCTGTTGATGGCTGGGCAACTTGTCCATGGTGTACCCAGTCTCTTACCCACTATTATCAGGCATAGCAGCACTCCCATGACCCTGAATTGGATAAGTGGTTTTTAAAAAAATGAATGGATGGATGGTTAGGTAAAATGTCAGGCCTGAAGTGACAGGGTGGGCCAGGGTAAAAACTCAGGAGAGCCAGGGTAAAAGGGCCTTCATGACATTTATCCACTTGCGGTGGGCTTAAATGGCACTGGGTGAATCACCAGCCTCTTTGTAGGCCACGTTAAAACCCGTCCCTGGTAGTATGTATCAAAGTGCTATCAGAGTGGTAAAAGGAAAGTCCCTTGACTTCCAACTGCAGAGTGACCATTTCTTCAAATGTCGCTCCAGTGGTGCCTGTAACTTTGACACATATGTGAGTCACAAAATTTTCTTTTTCCACTGTATATTTAGCAAAATGAATGTATGGATCACTCTTATCAATAGTTATAATGTTTGAACCGAAACTCCCACAAAAATAAGGGAATAGGTATGGCAGAAACTGATTAATAAAAAGTACATTAAAAGCAATTAATTTATTTAAAAATAAAAATTAATTAATTAATTAATTAAAAGTTAATTCATTTTGAGACTATGTGCAGGTCATCACATTATGTCTGTGGAATATTACAATAATTTTAACCTTGTAACTCCAAGTATATCATATCTCATACATGAGATTTCTGCTTTGAGACATCTGTTGTTATCAGTTTGGATATTATAAATTAAAATGCATTCAACTGAAACGTCCGAAACATTAAAATTACAACTATAGCTCTGATATTGATTCAGTGGTAGAACTTATACTGTAGTAATACTGTAATAAAATAGAATTTTCCTATGTCAGATGTAATGGCCATTTGAAAACAAAAAACACATAACCTTTGGTAGTTCTATCCATTTTTGAAGGATTGTTATCTCTTGCAGTCGTATTACAAGTGAAGAAAATATTCATATTTACAGATAACACACAACACATGGTCATATTCATGACTTAAATAACACTAATTTCAATTATTTCAGCTTTTAGGACACTGCAGGCCAAATTAAGTCTGGGGTTTAGTAGCGCCCCTTTGCTCTTGTGTGCTACATTTTTAGCTGTATCATCTAAATTGCGGCATCATCATGTCGTTTAATTTAGTTTATTTATTTATTTATTTATTAATCTGAATTTAATTTATACAGCATGGAAGGTACACAAGTTCAAAGTATAATAATAGTTTTTCTTTTTTTAAAAAAACAACTTTCTAGTTCCTCCACAAAACCTGCTGAAATTATCATAAGATCAAAAAACATTACTATATGTGTTAAACAAAGTTTTGTAAACTGAAAACTGCTGTGTAGCCTCTGTGCATTAAATCCACAGATGATTAAGGAACACTGTTTCATTGTCTTTGGCAATGTGGAAAAATTAGAACATTATGGGAAGAAGTGGAAGAAGGGAATTGTATAAAATTGTATTCAAATAAAAATGGACAAACATTGTGACTCAATACATTATGAAACATTATGGATTATGGATCTCCCACACGACAAAGAGTCAAATGCATACTGAGGGAAAAAACACTGAAAAGGTTCAAATTTTGTTTCTCTGTTTAATCCAAATCTTTTACAATCAGAAGGGGGAAAAAAGGACAGGACTATGTATACAAAACAGGACTATGTATACACACGCGTCTGGGTCTGGACACACTGAGTGTAGAACAGACTACACAGGAAATAAGGCAAAGACAGCAAACAAAACACCAGATACACACAAGATTTTTTTTAAAACAGGAATTAAAAACCAAAAGTTAGTCTTATAAAATAAAACAAAAAGATAGTCACCAGAACATGTGTAGGATTAAAATTGTGTATCTGAAAATTGCCCTTGTAACGTGGTAAAGGACCAGAGCGCCTGACTGCAGCTTGATGGATAATAAGCTAATCAGAAGTGCTTCGACTACGGAGCCTGAGTGTGTGAATAAAACACAGGAAACAGAAAAAGAGCTCAAAAATAAATGTATTATGTATGTTAAGGTGATTTTATAGACAGATATACAATAAGAATAACAATAATAATACAAAACAACTAATTTGGTCCCAAAAGGGAAGTGGAACAAGACTGAGTCCAGTTCAGTTCAGTCTAGTCTAGTTCTGTTGACCTGTGATAGGTCATGTTTCAACAGTTCAGTAGCTCAAATTAGTCCATTTGTCAGTTCACGTATTCACAGGTCCTACCGCAATGCAGCGGTGGTCGGGTGGCTCGCCATCCCACGCTGATCAGGGCTTTGATTGGGGAAGAAAAAAATACCTGACCAAAACAAGGTCAAAAAACATAAATTATCATTCAATATTAAATTGGAACAGCGTTCTACTGCCTTGACAAAATAAATAAATCCATAAATAACAAAGTCAAATAATTATTTCATATAACAATCAATAAACCAATAACCAAACAAATCATAATATCTCATTCTTATAATGAATTTCATTCAAAATAAGTTATAGAAAAACATTTACATGGGTCCCATCAAAGTAAAGTGATTTAGCAATAAAGTTATTAAACATTATTCAAGGTCAATTAAATATCTACAAAACAGATTTAACTGTAGGTGTTGCACAACAAGTTCAATAACCTAAAAGGATAAGTCCCATAGGCCGTTTTGGCATTATATCAGAAAAGTAACAAAAAACATCCAAAACGAACAAAATCGAGAGAGGGTATTAAGTTGAATAAATCGGCCGGGTTATTGCACGCTGTCAATCGATATGGAGTCCGTAAATAGTCAATATCTGACAAGCACACCAACCACAGAGATAGCAGCAGCGATGAGAGCAGGGGACATGCAGCTGATTGACCCGGAACTTATAAAGAGTTCATTCCCGCCACAATAAAGGGATTTCCGGAAGTGGGGTCAGATGTTACCTCGGTTACACTACAGTTTCAATATACTGCACCTGTAACACTCCACTTACTCTACTTTGAACAAAATTGGTAGGACAAGCCCATGAAACAATACTCCTAATGTTGTTTGCTGGATGGTAGGAGACTGTTTGCTAACAAATTCAATTTAAGACTTATAAAGATGCTAATATTGTGTTTTTACCGTCTGGCCCTCTATGAAAATCAGTTAATATTACTAAATAAGCTTTTTAAACACTGGATCGAGTCTCTACAATCTTTACTTTAAAAATGCTTTTAGGATTTGCTACTGTGACCTAACTGGACTAACAGGGATAATTGTACATAACTCCTGACAGAGAACCAACAAATCCGCCCTGAAATGCTAAAGGACCTGCTCTTTCAAGATATACTGTGTTTGAATCAGTCTTCCAACAAAAGCCTGCTGAGTGTTATTGATTTGGTAATGCATCAGCAGCTTTCCTTTTTCCTCTTCTCCTCTCACTCAGCTTTCTTGTGCCACATTTTTTATTTATTTGTAGAACTCAGTTATTTATACCACCAAGAGGATTAATTGATGACTGGATAATAAATCCATGGGGCTTTGATGTCTAATTTTGAAGAAGTTTTCAATAATGTTTTTAGTACATTTGAATATATTTACTTCTTTGTTGGAGCAAACACAGACCACGATAAGACACTCAATGTTCTGTTTTTGAGAAGTGTTATTTATTGGTTTTTCAGATCGCAGCAGGGCTAGTTAGACCAAATGACAAAGGCGTCTAAATCCACCCATGAAAAAACAGCATGTTACCCAATAACTAGCTGAAAAATAATTATGTTTCTCTTTTTTCTGCACTTTGAACACTGACAAAAGGGTCTCTAACTCTGATAAGTGTCTTTAGGCAGAATAGGGGCAATCCAGCTTATTATTGATGAAGCACTGGTCGAGTCTGAGTACTGAAACCCAGAAAATGAGTTAAAGATCATGAAAAAGGTTAAAAAAAAAAGTCAAAGGGGCTTGCAAAGAAAAGCGTCTGGACTTCTTTAAGTTGCTTGAAGACGTTTCACCTCTCATCCGAGAAGCTTCTTCAGTTCTAAGGTCAAATGGTGGGGAGTCCCAGATTTAAACCTAGTGGGAGTTTTCCCCCAAAGAGGGACAAAAGGACCCCCTGATGATCCTCTAATCGCCTGAGCCAAGGTGTGAAACTGGGTGTGGGTCCCAATCAGCCAGGGTTTCGGGTGAGCTCATTGTGAAACCTTGCCCCACCTTATCATGCGAATTCCTGAGGTCAGATGGCCCAGGATGTCAGTGGGCGTTAAGGCGTCTGGGGAGGGAACTCAAAACTGGATTATAGATGGCAGACAGTTGGTGTCGTAAACCACCGCCTCTGTTCAAAGAGAGTCGCTTACAGTGGACATAGATGGCTTCTTTCACTCCTCTTTCAAACCATCTGTCCTCTCTGTCCAAAATGTGAACATTGGCATCCTCGAAAGAGTGTCCTTTATCCTTGAAATATTTAAATCTGGTTTAAATCTGGGACTCTCCACCATTTGACCTTAGAACTGAAGAAGTTTCTCGGATGAGAGGTGAAACATCTTCAAGCAACTTAAAGAAGTCCAGACGCTTTTCTTTGCAAGCTCCTTTGACTACGATGACCTGGATGACTGAGAACCTTCACAGACATGTTAAAAAAAACATGTTTTTAAAAACAGCAGCTATATAACAGGATCCCTCATTTCCAGTCAAAGCCATTTGTTAGGCACAGACTCAATATATATGTAAATTCTAAGGTAATGGAACTGCTGATCAGAATATTTAATACTTCACTATCAGTAGTCACCATTTTATAAAACTTGATGGCTATTAACACCTAATCACATTCATACCTACTTTCCAGAGGTGCAAAAAACATGACCTTGATTTGCATCATGGCAAAATTTACATCAGGCTTTGATTTTTCCACATGAAGTCATGAAATGTAATGATCACAGAGAACTAATGTGCGATACCACTGGTTTGAAACCAAGTAAAATTCAGGGTGGTATTGACGATACTGATCTGATACCGATACTTTGAACAAAAACTTAATGTGTTAATGTATTTCAAATTATAGCTTCATAGTGATTACAGAACATCAGACTACTTGTTCTTAATGTTTAATTATAAAGAGTTATCATATTGAAAACAAAAAAAAAACTGGAGTTGTGTGTTAATTGACGCTATTTGAACATGTATATACTTGCCTGGACATTTCAACAAAAACATTCAACGTTCACACTTTCCGTCATTCACAGTAGTGCTGTGCCGACACTACAAATTTTGGTATCGATCCAATACCAAGTAAATACAGGGCCAGTATTGCCGATATCAGTACCAATAATTTTAAGTTATGCAGGCAGCTGATTGGGGGAGAGTAGTGTGCCATAACTTATGAGACGAATTCTCAATTTGCAAATTCTGAACACATTTTAATTACCACTATATCACTGTGATTGTTACTTTCCGCAATAAGCTATCACAACAAATCACACCTTTCAGCTTTTCGTGTGTTTTGAAACTGGGTTTTTGGAGACCTGGAATATAAATATTTCTGTCTTTAAAGCACACAAAAAGATTTTCATAGTGCATGTTTGAGGTTTATTTTTCAAAAAAAGATATAATTAACACAGTTCAGCGGGATACATACTGAACTTGATGGATAAAAGCAAAGTATCGATCCAATTGTGCTAGTATCGATCTGATACAAGTACTAGTGTTGGTATTGATACTATCGATATCTGGATTGATCCGCTCACCTTTATCACAGAGGTTTTGTAGAACAGCGGTCCCCAACCTTTTTTGCGCCACGGACCGGTTTATGCCCGACATTATTTTCACGGACCGGCCTTAAGGTGTCGCGGATAAATACAACAAAATAAAACTAGTACCGGTACCGAAAAAAAAGAAGATTTATTCATAACACACCTGAAAAGACCCAGGAAAACCGAGTTAACGATAACAACGATAACAAAAGAACGCTGAAAACCGATAAAAACCCTGAAAACCATACATTTCACACCTGAGCCTCAACTCTCGCGGCCCGGTACCAAACGACTCACGGACCGGTACCGGTCCGAGGCCCGGGGGTTGGGGACCGCTGTTGTAGAAGACACGCTGCCATCCAAATCATGTGTAGCTCAGGCAAGACTTTGCTTATTTCAGCAAGATCACACCAGACCACATTTACCACATATTACATCAGCTCGGTGCCATAGAAAGACTCAAGCAGAAAGGCTGCATGAGCGGCCTACCCTACATCGAGGTCATCTACTGAAATCAGCCAGGTGCTGCTAATTAAATACACTTGATTTATTGAATATTACCAAGTGTGAGCGCCTCTATCAAAGCAGAGGTTTGAGCAGTTTGTTTAGAGAACTCACATGAGCTAGATATCACACTCTACAAGGCTCAGTTAGCATGGTGATTGTTAAAGTTCATGACAGTACAATTGCAACAATGACTGAACAAGTATGGCTTGTTTGGGTGGATGATCCCTGTTAACAAAAAAAAGTATATGGCAGCGCAGTTTAAGTCAGAAACCTTTGTCTGAACATGGAGAGCAATTTAATAAAAACAAACAAATCGTATTCGTGAGTTAAAGTAAGGAGTAGGATTAGGGTTAGGGTTGTGACCTGAGAGGATTAACATTCATCTATGTCTTGACATTAAGAAGTGATTAACTCTCGACAGATTTTTTAATACCACTTGAATTTGTTGTGAGCTCCTGTAGAAAGCCAAGCCTTTTTCTGCCCAATTTGCTTGCTATAATTGGTCAATTCCTTCACATAAGTGTCTCTGACTCAGCTGACACAGGCTGCTAATTGGTAATTCGCCCTCATTAGCCACACCTTTGTTATTCTGTTTACAACAGTAATGAAGTTATTCAGAATTGAGGCTCCTTGCTAAACTGATTAGAGTTTTTTTGTCTTCCAGCTCCCTTCTGGTTATTTTTTTCTCTGCTGCAGCACATTACTGAAACATAACTGTTTTATTTTTGCGTCTTCAGATATATTGTATATGACAGATATTTTTTTGCCCTATCATTTCTATTGAGTTTCTTACAGTGTTCACAGTACTTCCAAAGGATGCCAAGAGCAAAAGATAGCAAAAGGGCTTTTTGGTGACTCATCCCAGAACTCCAGGAGTGATTTTCTCCCTTAGCTGTCTCATCCTCTCTCTGGTTTCTACATTGACAGCCAACAGAACAGGCCTAATTTCTCCTCCACAGCCTTTCCTAGTCATTACTTTTACTTTCACATCGCTCTCTCTTCCTCTGTGCTCCTCTTGTCCCCCACCCAATCCCCTCACTCAAGCCTTTCTTGCTGGTTTCACCATACCCAGGATAAATGTTTTCAGAGGGTGAAGAATGAGTCATCATGCTTCCCTAGGAGGTCACTGTTAATGCATACCGATGATGGTGTGGCCAGATGGCTAGTGTTCTATGAAGGATTGCATAAGGGGAGCAGTATTACACAAAATCAACGGGATAGAGAGGAAAAGGACAGCCACATGGACTTTGAAACCAAACTAGCTGTATATAAAGGCTACCTGAGAAACTCATCATAAATAAAAATAATTTCTGCAGATTCACTAAAAGTTAACATTTAGGAGATGCAGACATGACAGCAGTGATCACTTTTTTGCACACACGCTACAGGTTTTTACAAGTATATGTGAGCAATGGAGTAAAAACTTGGACACAGTTATAATCTGTTAGTGCTGCCCAGGACAGCACAGACTGTCAGTAGTTAATTTACTTTGTCATTTTTTTTCTTCTGTGTTTAAAAGGATTGGTGTAAATTGTCCAAGGTGCTATTTGAACTTCACCATGTCATTGTGACCATGGCTACATGCCTAAATGTACCTAAAGTATCTAAATGTGCCAAAGAAAGTGTCCAGTGAGTGCGTAGTATATAACACTTTAATCCCGCCACCCCACAGCTATTTATATATACAATGATGAACCTTCTGAGTTATATCAGTTAGTCATTTTCTATTTTTCCCTTTGCATTATACAGTATATAGTAGGTTAGGTTTCTCACATATTGTGTTTTCAAGTGCACAAAAAGATACAAATTGACGATGGTCGGTGCCTTTTATGCATAAGTAGCAATGCAGCAGGTGATTAGTTTTTGTTGTGTCATTACCAAGTTATACACATTTGAATTTGCTTTTTTCAGAGCTGCTGGTCAG
The DNA here is from genome assembly GCF_051167445.1 of Perissodus microlepis. Taxonomy (NCBI): domain Eukaryota; kingdom Metazoa; phylum Chordata; class Actinopteri; order Cichliformes; family Cichlidae; genus Perissodus; species Perissodus microlepis. The sequence goes on along the minus strand of NC_140468.1, from coordinate 23,757,490 downwards.
CAGGATGTTTGCAGTAGTTATGTTTGTAGCTGCCATACTTGTTGAAATCTGATGAAGGTGTAAGCTAGGCGACCAGACTTTGATTCATGGTAGTAACATCACACCACAAACTTGGAGTTACATTTGAAGGTGTGCACATGAGCTGTGACCTACAGCTAGATAGAATATCATATCTACAATTGCAATTTAATCTAATCTTAAGATGCAGCTTTAAATCACCATTTAGTCTCACACTGTCTTCGGAAACACTGGCAATGTACGGAGACCCAACTGCCTTCTCACCATTGCCCTTCAGATATAACCCAGTTTACTTTTGTGCACTTTTAATCAGGTTTCTATTGAGAAGAAGATTCGTGATATGATTTGATTTTTTTTTTTTTTTTTTTTTAAAGGAGGGCCGAAATAACATCCACAGAAAAATAGTATCCAGTCCCAGTGCTCTCTGAATCCATTGTGCATGCTTGAATGGTTTGCTTCTCCAAATCACAGACAGCCAGACAGGAAAGTGAAAGCAGGGGTGAAACACCATGCTGGAGCCAAAATTTTACGAGTGGAAGAAAGCTTCTATTCCACTGGTAGCACAGTCACAGTCTGTAACAAACAATAACAGTCGGTTAACTTCTAGCAAGCTCCCAACTCTCTTCTCTCCTGTGCATATTCTCCAATTAATATAAATGAAGAGGGGTTGTGCAGTGAGCTAACGCAGACAGATCTCCCCACTTTATATCATCATTATTAAGTGTCTCTGACCTGTGGGGGAGCTGAGAAGCCTCCTCCTCACCAAGGTGAAAAAATAAGAAAAAAACAAATGCATGGTGGCTTTGCAAAGGAGGACGTGTAAGACTAGAGAATATAGGAATTTATTTTTGTTATATAGTGTTTTTACTTTTCACACCACTAATTATTTTCCCTTTGAGGTCTACTTTCTGAGGCACGTTTCCATGGAGTGCACCCAAAGGACTCCAGCAGCTGTCAGTTGTTCGGCCACTTTGAGGAGCCTTGTTAAGTTTTCCAAATTATTCAGGGAAAAAGAGGAGAAAAGAGAGTGGCTTCTGTTTAGTAGAACCATAGCATTTTGTAAAATTTCATTTTCATATACAAAAGCTAAAGTCATTGTGTCAATAATGCCAAGTCATTTTTCACCATACAGTCTCTGCCCTTCAATACAATGAAACTTATATTTACCATTAATATTTGAGTGACATTTAACACTGTAAAATGACACGTGGAAAGGGTTCAATTGTGTACATGATGTAAGATAAGTGACTGTAGTGACGTGCTATTGTACTAGGGCTGATAGTCAACTAGTCACTAATTATTTTTGCGATTAGTCGACTAATCGTGCATGCATTGGACGTAAAACGTACAGGTTATTGCACCAGCGTGCATCTGCTCTTATATAACTATTATTAGCTTACAGCTTGAAGTGTGCTAACTCAAAATAAAGACAAGATGGTAGTTTATTAAACTTTCAATGAAGATTGTCTCTGTGGAGTTTAATAAACTCACCAATCTGCTCTTTGCTCCCTAAAATATAACAGGACACTAAAGTAAAATCTCAACCATCTCACTCTTCTGTTTAATCAGTTTTTTGTTTGACGTTTATTCAGCTGTGTGAAAACTATAACTTTAATCTCAGCCAAACAAATAAAACACTGAAAAAAGCCAAACAATAATATTTTTAAGTTATCTAATGCTGGGCTTACACTGTGCGATTTTTGGCCCATTTTGAGCCGATTTTTGAGTCGTGCGACCGTTTTGGTGATCGGCCCGATTCTGGCCTTCATTGTGCGTCGTGCATCGTGTAGTATACGTGGGGTAACGAGAAGCGATTAACACCTCACGACCAGCTCCCGATCATCAATCGCTTGGTCGTGAGGATTTCAAACCTGTTTGTGAGGGTGTCACCGCAGTTTCTCGCACTGCGCACGCGCAAATACAAATGTCAGCGAAAAAGACGGCGCAGCACGGCAGTGCAGCGTGTGATCTGGACACAAGCGATGGAGGCACTTGTAGAACTTTGGAAAGCTCATCCAAGCCTTTTCGATGTGGCCTCACAAAATTATCACGACCACAACAACCGTGAAAATAGTTGGATAGACATTGCTGCTCAATCACAGCTGCCTGATCAATGTTTTTCATTAGCAATTTAGCAAAGTTGATGGCGGTGGTGTCTGTGTGAGTGAAAGACAGAGAGAGAGAGAGCAAGCGACAGAATTTCTGTTATAACCTTCATTTTATGGACGCACAGTGTCAGCACTCGGGTCGCATCAGAGCATCGGGTGGTATAGTGTGAGACCCTGCATCGTGACCTACGAACTTCTAACCCCTGCGAGTCAATCGTACAGTTTGAGCAGGAGCTGAATCGCGCGATTGACAAAATCGCACAGTGTGAGCCCAGCATAAGTGACTTATATATCATGTTTAAGCTGAGTAGCGAAAGACCGCGGGGATCTGAAAAGATGTGCGGGGAGTTCGCTGTTCTTGCCGGATCTAGTGAGCCTTGACCTCCCTGTTAGCTATCGAGCTGGTGGGTAACAGAAGTCTCAGAAAATGTCGGAGCACTTTTGCAAATATGTGATGTCTTGATAAACCGAGCAGATATTAGACGTTTACACATCTACATTCTCGCCTGAAAATATCTTAAAAGTTTATTTTGTCACCCAAAAAGAGTAATAAGAGTAATATTAAAACTAAGTAGCTGCCGCCATTGATGGAAACTGGAATTGGCTAAGCTGCGCTATAAATTCTGGGATACGCTGGGCCACGAATGATACACCCGACCCATCCTTCAAATCTGGGGAAAAGGAGGACGCATTTGGAGGAGTCTTGGAGAAGGCTTTGGACAGCGTTCATCTCGTCGCTGTCACGTAATCAGCCTATAAATGCGGCCTCCGAAGGATGCGGCCCATGAATTTGGAAACAGCTACAATACCTGAGACTGCTTCTTCTTCTTCTTTGGCGTTTAAAGCAGCTAGCATCCTTGTACATGCAGTGCTGCCATCTTCTGTTTCAGTTTGTTATTACACTCTTAAATCCTACTACTTATTCCTGCGTCTTTCAGGATCTTACAAAGCTTCAAACAACATCTCAACTATTAAATTAGTCGTCGATGATTTTGATAGTTGACGTAGTCGTGACTAGTCGACTAATCGTGGCAGCCCTATATTGTACACAATCCCCTTTTTTTGTTTTTTGTTTTTTAAAATCAACCAATCCCTGATAGCTTTGTGAGAGTTTGCAAAGAATTTCCCATTTAAAACTTTATTTCAGCACTGCTGCCTATAACCACCAAAGAGAACTTTGATACACAAATGATATTCCATATCTTTTTTTTTTATTAGTAGGTATCCCGATTAGGTGTGTATGCTCATTTCAAAAGTATTTATAGCTCTTATGAAGTTGAAGCTGGCATTTCCCAACCATATCTGTACTTCATAAGTCACAATGACAAAGCTAAAATGTGCTCAGCTGTTTTTGCAAAAATCAGAAAAACTCAAATTATAAAATTAAGACACTCAGACCCTTTTGTAAACCTTTACACTATTACATCTAGAAAATCCTTTTTATTGACAAATGTCAGCCATTATTAGCAAATATTCTTTCAATATATTGATTTCATTATATCAGTACTAAACCTAATTCTCCACTTGTATGTTCTGCTGCTACCTCAATCATTCTCAACTAAATTTCTACACCCAGGCTTGTCACTCTGCTTACTGTGCCTTCCAAGTCTTGTTAGCCCGTTTCTCCATTGCTTATTGCCCATTTTAAAACCTCTGTCACTAAGACCTGGCTTAAACAACGGGACTGCTGGCCTTTTATAACACAATAATTACAGCTTCTTTAATTCATCGAGGCCATAATCCATCCATCCTCTTGACAACTTTTCCATTTCATTATTTTGAATCACTATCCTTCAAAAATCCAGTTTGCTACATTATTATCTACCAAACGCTGAAATCCTGCACTGATTTCTTGAAATTTCTCCTGCTTGCTCTAATCTCTTTTCAAATTTGATGATTTTTTTTTAGTAGCAGACTTTAACTTACACAGCAACGATCCTTCAGGTTGTAATGACACAGAATTTGCATTTCATCTCAGCTGGTTGAAAATGTTAAAGGCCCTCATGTTACAAGCAATCTGTATGGTCATCTTTGGTCAGCTAGCCTTTCCGCTCGCTTCTCTGATATATTCATATCAAAACATGGGTTTTCCAGTTTTCATTTGACTCACGTTATTGGTTTAGTTAGTCTTAGCTCATTAGCTCTAGATAAAATGGTCCCATTAAAATAAGGATTAGCCTAAACTGCCAATCCTTCCTCTTGGTTTACTAAGTACATTTGTCGCCACAGGAGCGAGTGTAAGAATGCTGAATAGAGATGCAAGTAAACAAACTTGCTCACTGTCTTCACATGATAAAATTATTAATTACGCTCAATCAACTTTAACTCCATCGACCAACTAATTAATCCCACTCAGTCTGGGTTTCCTCACACGTCTTCTTATGACTGTGAAAAGTTTCTAAATGTCTTTGTTAGCAAAATATATGGTGTCAGATTAAACTTCAGCCCTGGAGCTTATCAACCTGACCTCTTTACTCACCCTGCTCTGCTTTCTGAGTTTTACTGATTCCGATAACAGATTTCCTGGACAGAGATTATTATATATGAGTTTCTTCTTGCAAGAGGGTCTGCCTGTAATCTCCCCTTGTTCTCTGTTTTATTATCAGTCAGTCTCTTTCATCTTGTTGCATGCATGATATCCCCAAGAGAGTCAACGTGTTCCTTTTAGCCGGTTGAGGCGACTTTTGTTGTGATTTGGCGCTATATAAATAAAATTGAATTGAATTGAATTGAATCTTTCACAAATCCTTATCTGGTTTCTCTCAGGATCATAACACTAAAACTGCATTACTCAAAATTAGTAATGATGCTCTGGGATAAAGGTGAGCCTTCCAGTTTAGTATATATGTCAAAATGTATGCTTAAATGTGTATTTGCATATAGTGTATGTTGAGAGGTAAACACTTATTTAGTTGTGGGTTTTTTGATCTGTAATGATTGACTTTATGTAGAACTCTGCAATAGAACTGCGACCCCATAGACATTCAAGCTTTCCTTGTATAAAAGATGTCCAGGCGGGATTCAAAAAGTACACTGAACCAATAGTGAACTTCCACCTTTCACATTGGCAAAACTCACATTTTGAAACTATTTTTCCAAGCAAAATTAGACCACCAGCTGCAGGTCATTCAATATCAAAATGTTTGCTGGAATCTCCAGAAAAGAAAAGCAGCACAGAAGTCAATTAGGTTAAAAGGCACAAGAAAGACTACGGAGTCTGCAAAGCTGCATTTAAAGCAGTCAGCAACTGAACTATATGGACAGAAATGCAGGTACTTGCACTCTAAAAAGTAATTCAGAGGCTTAGTAAATATCACTATAAATATAAGTTAGATGAGCCTGATAAAATCTATAAATATCCTTTTAGTAATTATTTGAGTTTTATAAGTTGAAATAAATGTCTAAAATGTTAACGTATGTGTTTGTGTTAATTAAGGTATTTATTCACATTTATCTCAGACAAAAGATTCAGTATGTGGTTCACAGAATACCTTCTTTGCATGTTCTTAATGTTTTTGTTTAAAATTGAATCAAAATATTTGAGATATAGGTATCTATACTCATCAGTATCTTGTACTAAAATCATTAATTATTCAAATCAATATTATTTATTGTCAGCAACTACAACTGAAAAGTGTAAGTAAAACACGTTAACGTAGAGTAATTGAGTACCATGAGCCTTTTTCATTGTTTTGCTCATTTTGTTTTTTAAGTACTCTGAGCTTTTGTGTTTGCTGTCCTGGTTTGCCAGCGAAAAGGGAAAAGGCTCTTGTCTTTTTAGTGCTTGTTTATTTCGAGTTATTGCCATGTTTATAAAAATTAAGTTTTCAATTGGAAAAATGTTTAACATGTGGTCATTTTTCATACATGTATATGAAAAACACAACTACATATTAGTTTGTTTGGGTTTTTAGACTTAGACTACCAGTGGAATACAATAACATTCATGTTTGAATGTTAGGGGGTGATCATGGCTCAAGAGTTGGCAGTTTGTCTTGTAATCGGAAGGTTGCCGGTCGAGCCCCAGCACCGACACTCTCGGTCGCCTACTGGTTGCCTACTGCCTACTGATGGTCACAGGGCCCAGTGGTGCCCCAGGGCAGCTGTGGCTGCTATATAGCATGCCATCACCAGTGTGTGAATGACTGAATGATTCACACACACATTCAGGATGACTGAATGTAGTGCAAAGCGCTTTGGGGTCCATAGGGACTAAGTAAAGCGCTATACAAATACAAGCCATTTACCATATTTAATATTAAGTACAATTTTGATTACGTTCAGTTTACAATAATAAGTAAATGGAACAAAATTTTGGATTAACTGACCATCTATATTTCAGTTACATTGACCAAGCATGTCAGTGTTATTTATTCAATTTTTTCATGTTTGTGTAACAACTACAATTATTAATTTCAACTTAATATGTTTAACCGTTAGTTATTCAATTGATCAAGTATATTGAACAGATTTGACTAGTTTCCAATCTACTCAATATTTTTAAGTGTAAAAGTGTTGCCTCAAAAATTTTAAGTAAATGTCAGTTTTAGTTTTTAGAGTGTGCCTGATACCCCCCAACCCAGCAGTTTCCGAGTGATGTGGTGCTTCCTGGATCTCCCCAAAGGCAGAGTATCCCTGTTTCCATCATCCTTCTCCCGCCTATTCCACATAATATTATCAGCTTCATGGTATTTAAAATTGAATGGCTCCAATTCTTCAGCGTATCGTTTTGGTGCTATAATAAAAAACAGGCGCTCTTCGTTACCTTCAAGTGTTTGTGCTTTCTACCTGCTAACCTCGATTCTCTGTCTACTTCCTCATTACCTGCTCAAGCTCAGTTCCAAAAAGCTGTTTGTCCCTCAGCCTCTTCTTTGGAGATGTTTGGTGCACACCACCAGCCACTACTGAACAAAGTGAAAGAAACCACAGTAACTCATCTATGTGTCCACTCACCAATCTCTGCTACTTGGAAGCCTGAGTTTGAAATCAGAGTTCTACCATTGCTTAAATATAACAGAGCCACACATTAGAGCACTTGATTTGGAACTACAGTTCAAACACATTTAGGGAAGGACAGATTTCATAACAAGAACAAAGAAAGTCAAGACATCATTAATCTTGAGATAAGTCTCAGATCTAAAATAAAACAATATGCTGTTGTGTTACACTCCTTTCTTATTACAGCGCTGGGAGTGCCATGATAGCGAATGGAAGTTTTACTGCAGCTGTTTGAAAAAAGATGAGCTGCTGAAAGACTTCCATTGGTTTTTAATACTGGTGGTACCAAGGCTGTAGACATAATGATAAATGTGCTCCATATGTCCTGTTTATTACTAAGCATGGATCATTTTCTGTTATGGAAACAACAACAGTGGGAAATGATTGTGTTTTCAGTGATAATGGCACAATATCTGGTAGAATTGCTTCTTCTTGCCACCATAGAGCAGATTGCACAAAGCAAATAGTATTTATTGCTGGCCTAAAGCAATTAATTTACAGTTGCTATGTCAACTACATCTCAATACACTTCTTTCATATTGTCCAATAAAAATATCGCATGCATTATAAAATTTCATAGGCAAAGAAAACAAAATGCAAACATGTTTTTTTCATGGGTTAATAAGTCTTATCATAATATAAAAAGGTATTACAAGAGCAAAACTAATCTTATTTTGCAAAAACCTAGCTTTTATCTTTGTTAACATATCTACTGTGTTTTTAGATATAGGTTAAAAGAAGCAGTAAGGAAATCCTTCCTCAACTGACTATTGCTCTTCAATGTATTATTAACCCTGACTCTCCAATCAGAGAATGACTGTAAGGGGCACCTGTAGCCCATTTTCCAGTGTATATTGGTGTTTTGGTCTCATTCATGTGAAAATGGATTTAATGTCTTTAGGCCAACTGTTTCCCCTCGGGTGCCAGTGACATAAATTTTGTCATCAGACAGTTACCGCGTGATACCGTGACGTTGTGTGCGTGCCTGTTTTCTTGTGGCCACGCAGATGCTTCTGTCTTGTTATTAGCTGTTAGCTATTGTATTTTAGATTGATTGTATTAACTTTTTTTCTTTGGTTTCTTTAGAGTTGATAATCTGTTTTTATTTTTATTATATAAGTAAGCAGAAGTCCTGTGACATAAGTATGACCCAGTCACTACCCTCCACCATGGCAATGTTGGCATTACAGAGGAACGTAACGTCAGTAATTTGCACTCCATCCAGCGCAGTGAGGTGACATATTGCCAATGTAGCCTATACGTGCTGCGTGGGTGGTTGTAGCCCCTACACAGCAGACACCTGTTTGCTCAGTGGGAAAAGGTTGTTTCTCCATAGTACTACTTTGCAATGTCATAACTCTCTTTGCTCTACCCACATAGAGAGGGACTCTGTAGTGCTATAATAACAGTGACAGTACTGCTAATACTGTTTCCATTCAGTGGCGCCATCTTGGATTGCTAGCTCGAGATATGTTGGTCTGCTCCAATTTTCCATGTGAAAAATCCAAGTTGAGGGGATGTTACACAAAACATTTCCAACTGGAACCTCAAAATTTCTGACTTCCGACTTATTCCGGAACAACGCTTTGTCTTTCTCTGTGTGACCCCACCTGGGAGGCAGTGGGTAACCTGGAAATCATTTGGGATGTGTGAGTAGGGCAGCTGGATAGTGTATTGGTAACACCAATGTCTTTGGAACAGGAGATAGCTGAAGTTAGATGTTGTTTAGATTAACAAGCTGTGTGTCAGATGTTGAGGATTGAGGATATATTGATGAGAAGTGGGCTGCTGGAACAAGGCATACATGAAGAGAGGTCATATGTAACGCATGTGGGAACTACAGACTCAAAGAAAACCATTTTGTTTTACGGTGAGAAATATTTAGTGAGCAGTGGGTAGCACTCCTGGGTACTCCTCAGTGTAGATCGTGTCCCCAAGTTACTCCAAGCTAGCTGTATTAATTTGTCAGCTTGGTTGTCCTGCTATTTCAACAATTTTACTGTTGATATTGTTGTTGTTTTTGGATAGTTTTTTAGAAATATATATTATATATTAAAATAAAGTAATATATCCACAATCCTGCTGAGTTTGTTTTTTATTGATTGATTTGTGAAACTATTGAAATGAATCTGTCACATCTCTGCCTTGTCATGAATGAGTTTTTACTATCAACTGGCAATATAATTAAGGATCATTAGACTAATATTTCCTGTGGTGCAGTTCCCCAGGTTGCATTGTGGGTCTTACCTCCAGCTTTCTTGCTACTGCCTAAGGAAAATAATGAGCCAGTACCGTGCAGCTGCAGTGCAAAAATGACTCGAGCTCAGATATTCTGACATCCAGGGTTTTGTACATAACTAATGAGTAAAACCCCAAAATAGTGGCCTTATTTATCAAAGCTGTAAGTCTGTAGCAAGGTTGTTCTAATACTAGTGACTCACTAGAGATTAATTGTCAGGTGTTTAATTAGGCCAGAAGAGAAGAACAAAGAATTTACTTAAAAAAAGACAAACCTTCCTCTGTCAAAAGACTGTCGAGTTTTCCAACCTTCCATCCACCCCATCGCTCAAAATCAGCAAAACACTGGGTCTTGGATTTCAGTGTGATGGCGCAAAAGCAGGCTTCTATTTATAGCTGTCACCCAGTGATTTTCCAGCTCAATTAACAGTACTCTAGATAATTACGTTAATGTTAGCGCCACAAGCTGGTTGAAAAGTGTCTCTCGCTGATGTTTTAATGTTTACAGCGGATTCATTGTAGAGTGTCCTGTAAACGAGGTATTTATTATGCACTTCATTATGTTTCAGGAGAAAAAGCTTTTTAGGAAAGGGGTAGCTAATGTGTTTGGGGAAGGCTATCTCAGGTAGCACATCTGCAGTAACTGGGGTGTAAACAGAACCTGTAGCCTGACAAAATGATGTAGTGTAAAATTATTGCTGGCCTTGGTAGAGAAGCTGTAAGTAGTTCTGCTTACACAAGAGCAGATAAGAGTAGATGATGCATTTACCAGAGTCTCATCAGTGCTGCTTTATGATTAGATTCATGATACTTCAGTCAGAAATATTGTGAGTCAAGGTAAACTTGAGGATACACACATCGATGCTTTGAGGACACGGTCTCAACGGCTTGTGAGTAAGAACAGTGTCTGTCTCATAAAAATATTAGCAGTGGCGTGATTGGCTCGTTAGTGTTTTGGAATGTTTCAATTGTTTTTATTTAAGAACAGAGGCCTTAATTGGTGTAACAATGTGACAATCATCATACATGTGGAAGCCATGAGACCAGCGCCCGTGGATAAACATCATGTTAACAGCACAAGCAGCAAAGTTGGAATATTATGTTAGTACAGTAGTATTAAAAACTGTTTCCTCAAATGACTACTTGAGGCTGTCTCCAACAGTGAGTTAGTCCCCACATATTGCCATGATAAAAATATCCATCATACACTTTGTACGTCTTTGTGACAGCTGTACATGGGGTGAATTGTTTCATAACTAAAACATGTAAGCCATTGAAAAGGACCTTTAAATTCCATTTGTCCTGTTGCTGTTTTTGGAACCCTTTTAATGCAGTTAACGCTGCGCCCTGTGCTTTTTACAGATGAGAGCAGGTTCACCCTGAGCATGACATGAAAGGGTCTGGAGAAGCGTTCAGCATGACCAGTTTGGTGGTGGGCCAGTGATGGTCTAGGGGGTCGTGGAGGGACAGGCTTAGGCAACGGCATCCTGAGCTCCATTAGGTATTGAGATAAAATCCTTGGATCTACTGTTGGAAAATATGTCTGGTGAGATGGGTCCTGGGTTCCTCCTGGCACACAACAATGCCCAGCTTCATGTGGTGAGAGTATGCAGCTATTGGAAGGCCTAACTAAATCCAATAGAACATCTCTGGGATACCTCAGTTCATCTGACATGCACCTCAAACTGTCCAGGAGCTCAGTGATGCACTGATCCAGATTTAGGAAGAGATTGCCCAGAACACCGTTGGTCATCTCGTTAGGAACAGATATATATACAAACACACAATGTGTTTTTTTAATGTACCAGTACATATTATACTCTAATTGAGCACTAAAAGCGCTTTTAATAATCAAAAGCAACAACTGACAGCTTTTCTCCGCTGAAACATTAATCATATGATAAGCATGTATAAATGCAAAATATGATCTGTATGCATTTACAGATATCAAAGCACTGACGCAAACATATAAGCAGCATTATCAAACACCTCTTGCACTCTAAGCATATGGGCCGACTCTCCATTATATTCAGCTAATGACAGCTATGCCCAAATTGGATGAAAATCTGCTGTTAGAGTGCTCGCCAGGTGCCTCATTATGTTTGCAATGGCTCTCATTCGCTGCTAAATGCATTCCCTCCTAGTGGTGGGTGATGAAGGAGAGAGATAATGTGATTTCTCTCCATCACCCTGTCATGATATCCAGAGGGACCTGCGAGAGGCGGTGGGGATAATGTAGGAGCTAGACACCTGTTATAACTGCCTTCTCCCAGGCTGAAGAGCATCATTTATATCATTTAATAATCGCTGGGCCTCCCGTGGGTATATCAGTCATGCATATGCATTGGTTAGCCTTTTATTCACTGTGGCATTTAGCTACAGATGTCGTTTAAGCTTCTTTTTATAATTTTGTTGTCATTCACCATCATTATTTTCTTTTATCTTCTGTGTTCCTCTACTTTCATCTTGTCAGAGATCAATACATCCATTGGTGAATGAGTGATCTGGTTAAATAAAGATTTTTCCCTAAAATGCACACTATATTTTCCACAAAAATACTACAATAGCAGTACAGTGATAACAAATCAAAACGCTTTCTTTGGCAATAAAATGAACAGAGGACACTGGCATGATTTTTGCATGACTCACTGGTCATTTCATTTCACCAAAGTTTCCCCGCTGGCTTGACACTGAAGCAGTCTGGTTCAGACAAACAGTGATTCGGTTTAATTAATTAATTATTGGTCAGTTTGACCTGCTGCCACTCTGACAGTGGCTAAATTTGCTATTTGCAGGAGCTGAGACAGGTGTGTTGAATCCAAAGTAGAGCTTAAGCAGCTGCAGCCAATCTGTAAGCAGCTCAGCCTGCTGTGTTGGCCGGATCATAGTCTATGTTATAACCAGGGGTTTTCTTTCTCAGTTTTTGCCTGCTTGCCTGGATTAGCTTCTCTTTTTTCCAGTTTCACCTACTCTGACTGTGGTGTCTGTCTCGAGCTCCTGCATGCTCAGCCTTTAGGCTCTTAGCCATCAGCACAGCCACCATTTGTGGCTTTTCCATGCCTGCTGGCTGCCTCTGGGTCTTTTCCCTTCTGCCAGTGATTTTTATACCATTGGTGTGGTCTGTCTGCTATTTTACAATCTGCCCGCACATGGGTTTGCCTGTTGTTGTCCTACATAAAATTTCACTTCCTTCCCCTTCCCTTTATCCCAATTGCCACAAGCCGAGAGGCGGGGTGGACAGGTCGCTAGTCTATCACAGAAAGATAGACAACCTTTCACACTCAAATTCAAACCTATGGGCAATTTAGAATCACCAGTTAACCTAGCCCCACTAACTGCATGTCTTTGGACTGCGGGAGGAAATCGGAGCACCCAGAGAGAACTCCCATCCAAATGATTAGAGCTCACAACATTTTCTCTGTGAGGCAAGACAGCTAACCACTGGGCCACTTTGCTGCCCTTGAAATGGCAATTTTAGACATACATGTTCGCACTGCCTGTCTGAAATAGGTACTGTGCATCTGTGTATGCTTAAGGCAAGGGTGTCCAACTCCAGGCCTCAAGGGCCGGTGTCCTGCCGGTTTTAGATGTGTCCTCGATCCAACACAGCTCCTCAACATGTCTTGAAGTTCTCCAGAGGCCTGGTAATGAATGAATAATTTGATTTAGGTGTGTTGATCCAGGGTGCTATCTAAAACCTGCAGGACACCGGCCCTCGAGACCTGGCGTTGGACAACCCTGGCTTAAGGGGATTGAGACACTGTGACTGTCATATCACCACCTTAGAGAAACAGTCAGAGCCACAGCAGTGGCTAATGCTAATGCTACAGTCACACTAGGGAAACCAATGGCTGGAGACCGTGGCATGACAAGTGTGTGCCTCTGAAAATGTTGCTCAGATGATGGGGACCAGGTCTGTGAGCACTTGCAGTAGTCATCTTAAAAGTGACTTTGATGCATCAAAACAGGAATAAGTAATATAACCAGAATACAACCAGTAAGGTGGAGTTTTCTATTGCAAAGAGATGCATCACAGACGAGCTGCGCTCATCAGCGCAGACTTACTCAGACTGATTTCTACATGTTGGCAAAATTTGTGCATTTATAAATTAGATGGCAGTTGTTTTTAAACAGTCTGTGTGAGAGTGATTGCAGTCAGCTTGAGTCAGACCGCAACTGTTTGGAGACAGGTTGCCTCGCACCAGGCACCCTCTGTAAACGCCTTGAGATCAAAAGTGGTCACCCAGGGATTGAAAGTGTTGCATGTTCTGCCTCTGGGTGATCAGTTTACTACTTGCAGTCGGTCAACCACTTGTTTTTCACTAGTCAGAAGGAGGTTGCCATCCTATTTTTACTCTAGTAAAACTGAGACTTTTTTTTCTATAAGTGAATTTAGTTTTGAAAGTCTTTTTCAAACTAGCATAGAAGTTGTAACAGCTTCACAGGAAGCTGGTACAGTCACAAGTCCAAACCTCTTTGCATCTCCTTCTTCTTTATTATTTAGCAGTCACAACATGTAGTACTCTTTATATGCTGCAACTTGTCACTGCTGACATACCTGCTAAAGAAAACTGCCAAAAACTGGTGTGCTTCATCAGTGGGGCATCTGAGTAAAGGAACCCCTTCCTATATAAATGCAGTAACTCAAGAGCCAACCTCCCCTTAGTGCAACAACAAACACCCAGGAATAAATGGCTCTTACAGCAGTTAATATTATTGTGAATAAATGTTGCACATTTTATTAGGCAGCAGCCAAAATTCCAAACTTGAGGCTTTGAGTGTAATGACCTCATGGTAGCTATGCCCATGCTTTCCATAAGATTTAAGTCTATCCATGATTACCCCGACAGGCAATCAGACCAACAGAAGCAGAAAGCTATGGCTGCTAATCTTTTCTCAAACATAATTAGCCCAACATGTTATCTTGATGGGTAAAGTATTTAATATGAGTTAAAACTATGCTCACTTGCTTTCTTTAAACTGTGAGGAAAGAACTTGATCAACCTGTTTCTTGAAAACAGGCCTGGTATACATACTCAAAACAACACTGGCATGCATTTGTAATTATTAACTTAAATGTCAACATTGCATAGTCCGTAGCAAAAGTGTTGTTGATTTTTTTTGTTGATGATCTGTAAGTGAAGGTGGATAATGCATTGAGCGGGAACTAAAAGGGCCATAAAACATATCATAAAACCAAAATAATGGGCAACTGCAGAGCCTGCTGAGAACTCAGTGGATTGATTGCTACAAATGACTAAATCTCACCTTTTTGATCTCGGTCTATCCAGTATCAAACTAGTAACACGCCCTTAGAAACAATCGAAATGTAATAAACTAAAGCATATCCATTACATATAAGGTGGAAAAAGGCTTTATGATAAAAGGCTGACAGTCTAACACCACTTTATTGGGTGTTTAATAACACTGCTTCCTCTGTGTTCGCCTTTCCCAAACGAAAGGTCAAACTGTAATAATGACACAATCTCTTGGTGCTATCTGCTCACACTGGAGGTAGAAGCCAGCTGGAATGAAAGACAACAGGGATAATGATGTGGTTCCCATCGTGAGCCGCTGTCTGCTTCCTAATAATATCACGAGCCTGTGTTGTTGCGACGTACGCACACAGAGGCTACAACTCTTACACAGCTGTTTTCCTTTGAATTATTCTTGTCCATCGTACACGTGTGTAGGTGGATACACTCTGTAGGTGGGGGGTAGCATTGCTTTTTGGTTTCAGAAATCTTATCACTGCCCAATTTCCTACTGTCTCAGGTGCCTGGCAACATCTTCTAATGTCTTCATAGTAACAAACAGGAAGTCCATTTAAAGGTAAGGCTCTTAACTCCCCCACTGTTTAAGCACTCTACTTCTGGTTGCCAAAGGAAACATGCACTCTCCAGTTGAGGAGGAAGATGCAAACAAATGGAGCAAGCTGAAAGACACTCTAGCCCTCATTGTTGTTCACATTTGTGAAGCGCTTCACTAAACCCGCTCAAACCAAAGACGCCACTGGGTAGAGATCAAAGCAAAGACAGGTGTACTCTGAATACATGAAAGTCATGTTCATTCTGTTCCTGTCGTGTGTGACATGTCGAGATTATGGAAAAACCATTCATCCACTTAAAAAATGGACTTGGCTAATATCATACTGCTTACAAGATGTTTTCTAAAGTTGAGAGGTTTTCCAAGTCAGTAAAGCTTTTCAGTAAAGAATGTATTAAATGTAGAAAATGTTGAGATGTGTAGGCTCATTTTAAATTTGTTGCCAAGAACAGAGTCATGTTTACCTCTGTGGTGCGTGACCTTGTCTTTCATCAACACTTTGTGAGCTGATGTGACAAACTGCTTGGATTACTTTGTAAATGAGTTTATGTGTTTTAGCAGTTCAGGACATCCTTTGTCATGTTTTCATTGCGTGACAGGTCTAAACTGCAGGCAAGGCAGTTTAGCACCTGCAGTCTTTTACAGGTGAACTATAATGATATTTGTCCTCAATTATTGTCCCAGTCCTGAAGAAGCCTGCTGCTGAAACTTTCAGATTTCAGAGATGTTGCTCTCACTCCCATTGTTACCAAGTGCCTTGAGAAAATAATATTCAGCCTTGTTAAAAGGTAGCCTCCCTCTTACCTTTGACCCTGACAAATTTGCTCACAGGTCAAAAAGGTCCACAGAGGCTGCATTTCAATGATTACAGCTCTGCTTTCAGTACGATCATCCCAGATATACTAAACAGTAATTTCCTTACGAATTGACCTCAGGATGTCAGGGTGGGCCTTAACCTCTCCTCCACCTTCTCACTCAGCAGTGGCGTCCCACAGGGCTATGTGCTGAGCCCATTGCTTGCTCACATTACACACATGACGTGCATACGTATGTCCTCCCACACTTCCAGTTCCATAATAAAGATGGCAGATGACACAGTGTTTGGCCTCATCTTAGGCAGTACATACCACGACGAGGTCCCAAAACTGGCCCACTGATGCCCTGCAAACAACCTTGCATTAAAGACAAAGAAAACAAAAGAAGCAATCCTGGACTGCAGGAAGTGCAGACCTGACCACTCTCCCATTTTCAATAATGGAGACTGTGTGGAAATAGTCCACAGCTTTAAATTCCTGGGTTGCCACGTATTTGATAATCCGTCCCGGTCCGTTCACACCACTGCTACTATACAAAAGTCACAGGAACATCTGTGACTCCTAAAAAAAGAACAACCCGTGTGTGAAATTGGCGATTATTTTCCACCACTGTGTGACAGAGTGCATTTTTCACTGTCTCTCAGTGTGGTATTCAGGCTGTTCAGTAGCTGATAATAAAAAAAAGCCCTACAGAGGGTCATAAAGTCAGCGCAAAGGATCATTGGCTGCCCTCTTCCTTCACTCGAGGACATTGCTGACATCTGCTTCCTCTCCAGAGAACATCATAATGTCTATTTCTCACCCAAGTCATCATCTTTTCGACCTTTTGCCCCCAAGGAAGCGGTATAGGTCAATTAAAACGTACAGAAACAGATCCAGACCCTTGATAAACACTCAGCGTTCTTTACAGCTTAACACCATTATGTGTGCAATATTGTGTCAGTCGGTGTAGCACTTGACCTTGGACTTGCACTCACAGCATCTTATCTCACCCTGCCTTGGTCTGTTTTCTTTATGTTGTGTTGTTTAGGACTGGTGTATGTACTGAAATGTCAATCTATCACTGTATGTAGTGACAATAACAACATCTTATTTTATATAGTCAGCTGCCACTTTAGTACGGGGTTAGCAACTTTTGCTTTCAGGACTGACTAAATTCTTCATTACACCAACACAGCCAGCCTGAACTGCTGATGCAAGACAGGATGGTTCTATGCTTTCATGTTGTTTATGCCAAATTCTGACCCTACCTGTACCTATATTAGAGCACAAATCAGGACTCATCAGTGCACACTTCCAACAGACACATTTCCAATCCTCTTTTGTTAAGTTTTTATTTATTTATTAACCTTTATTTATTTCATTGTGATTTAACTCTCATTTCCAAGAGAAACCTGGCCAGGACCTCACACAGGGTCTCTCTTGGTGAGCCAGTGTGAATGTAGCCTCACTTTTGATTCTGTTAGCTCACAGATGGGCTACAGCACCCGATGTGGTCTTCTGCTGCTGTAGCCCGTCTGCTTAAAAGCTTGACATGCTGTGCATTCAGAGATGCTCGTATGCATATCTTATTTGAAATGAGTGGTTTGAGTTACTGTCGCCTTCTTATTAGCTCAAACCGATCCAGCCATTCTGTTTAAATCTATTATTTTAAAAATAAAAACTCATTTCCAGCATGTAAATGTAAGCAAACCATTTCCTGCCTTTATCTTCAACATAATGCTACTTATCTTTGCACCTAACTGCAACAAAATGTAACATCTTTTGGATCGTCCCTTCACCAGAAACTCAGCGAAATCATAACTGGAAAAATGGCAGACGCAGTAAATGTCAGTCATTCTGTCTCCTGGTAAGTATTATGAGCGCCTTAGCAATTTACTCTATAGTATGTGAAGCCGCTGAGGTTCTTCTAGCCTGAGGCCTGAAATCATTAGCCATCTCCCAAAGCACAGCAGCGCGTTCCCAGATGAACTGCTTCTGATGAGTGCGCTGGAGAGCACTTCTGTATTTGTCCAGTCCTTCTTTAAGGACTAATCTCTCAGTGCTGGCTGGGTTTGCTGGCAGAAAAACTCTTGTTTTGGTTTTATATCTGAACTCTCTACCTCTTTAACACAAAGTCACTTTTAGCTGTGTAGTTTGCTTCACTGGAAAAGGCAAACTGATTCTGTAGGCTGAACTGAACGCCACGGAGAGAGAAATACCCATTAGCTGTGTGTGTTATAAAAACATTCTTCCTTGCACTCACAAATCCTACTTGACACTGGATGCACTTAAATAGAAATTGACTTTTCTGTCAGCTGGATGGTGTAATAAAGACAAATGAAAATGCACACCTTACCCCACTGGAGAGTGAGATGTTCTCACCCAGCTCTTGTTTCCATAAATAAACAGTGTTATGCCATCCACTTTAATAAGAGTGGGCAGAAGTACTTGAATTAAAGTGCGCAGGAGTGAAGGGAGCCAAAGTTGGGTGATTAAACATAATTTAAAAAGCAAGCAGAATAAATCTCACTAACCAAATCACAAACATGACGAGAATGCGGGTCACCACTTTTTTTCATTTATTTTGTTGTACACACAGTTGTATTTTGATTTAAATAAATAGTAATGATATTTTTAGGCAGAGAAAAGTGCGGCAGTGTCATTCAGTAAGTGCGCAGCACATGCTACACGTTACAACAGTGCAAGAACAGACCTGACGTCTGCATTTAGGATTCATTCCAGCACACGATCGAGCAACGCAGGGTGATTAAAGAACATACAGACGCTGCGACAGATGGTTCGCAGAAGGCTCAGAAGGGCTGCGTTGAGTTTAAAAGCTGGTGAATTTAAAAGTGTTAACCTTGACTGTGTGATTCATTTTCATGACGCGCTGCCTTGTTTATCACTGCACAAACTGTGGCAGACACAATGGCTACATCTACTGGCCATTCTGCAGAGCTACACTCATGTAGTTGAAGCCCTGGTGCACACAGAAGTCTGGAGGGGACTAACTAATATAGTTAAATTCTAGATGCAGTCCAGTTGCTGCATAAACATAAATGAGAGAAAGAAAAAAAACAAAAAAAAAAACAGAATTACACACAGTCTGCGTTCCCAGAAAGGTCATCAAATAGGAAAACAAACATGCATGGTTCACTGAGCTGGATAGATAAAAAACAAAACAGCATCAGATTGCACAATAAACATGAACTGTTATCTAGCAGCTCACAAGTGTTGAACTAGAGAAGGTAATCCCTACAGCACATGCTGTTCAAATGATTGCCCAAACTACTGCAAACACATGCCAGTTTTTGGCAGGAGCTTGAGAGATTTCTGCATAAATATGAGAGAGGACGACTTCTTTGGCATAGGGACCCTACAAAAGGGTTCAGCACCATCACTCTCAATGACGATCTAAAAGACATTTTAGAAGCTTTATATAGGTTTGCAATAAATAAACACAAAATGTGTGTTGGGTAGGATTACAGGCCTAGACCAAATTGTAAATTAAGAACAGATTTGAACAGTCAATATTAAGGGGATCACATCTCATAAATAACACACAGGATTTAATCTGCGCAGAAGTCAATTAAAACCTGAAAATAAGCTCAAAAGGCACGGCTTGTTATAATCCCACAGGTCAAATTTCATTCAGCAGCTTTATGGTCAAGGTCAGGATCATGCGTTGAGGAAGTAAATGAGCAGATTTTACCCAACTGGTAGAGATCATTCAGGGGATCGTGCTCTGTCATTAGGTCTGGAACTTCATTCATTTTCCCTTGGTTCTTCTTATCAAACGCTGCTGTAATCTGAGCCAGCGTCTTGCCCTTTGTCTCTGGCAAGGTGAGCCCCAGAAACACAGCAGATACCAAACAAACACAGAGGAAAGGCAGAAAGCAGAGGTTTCCCAGGCCATTGACAATGAAAGGTAACAGCATTCCCATTAGGAGCAGGCTAATCCACATTAGAGAGCCGGCGATCATGTAGGCCGCTGGACGAGCCGTCTGATCAAAGATCTCAGCTGGTAAGATCCCCGTCACTCCGGCTGGGCCCAGGCCAAAGCTGAGGATGTAAGCGAAAACGCACACCATGCTGAGGTATGCCATCCCTGTCACTTTGCGGCTCTGGAGTGAAAGAGCTACAGTAAAAACTATAGACCAACAAGACATGAGACTGTAACCCCCGATGAGAAGGTACCGGCGACCCACGCGTTCAATCAGGAGGTTACTCAGAATGGAAGCTGTTAGCTCAGATGCCCCCGTCCCAATGGTGACGTACTGAATTTTCTCTGGTGGGATCCCTGCTTCCTGAAAGATGTAGGAAGCATAGAAGTAGATGGAGTCATTTCCACAGAGCATCATGGCGCTGCTGGCGGCCATGACTGTTTTGAGTTGTGATCGTAAATTACGATCCTTAAACAGGGCCCAGGGCGTCTTAGCAGAAGATGTAGCTCCAGAATTTATGGCTGCGGACATTTGCTGCTCCTGAAGCAACTCCTCCATCTCCAAAACGGGAGCCTCGCCGCCGCGGAGTCTTCCAAGAGCCTGGAGACATGCTTCCCTGTCTCCCCTGTCGATGAGTAGGTACCTGGGGCTTTCGGGGAACCAGGGAAGGGTAAGGAGCTGGACCAGTGCTGGCAAAGCATTACTAGCCAGTAAGTAGGGCCAAAGAGGCTCACTACCCAAAAGCTCAGTAAGTCCCACAACCTGACCCAAAAAGATCCCGAATGCAGTAAAGACAGCAGAGGAAAACGCCACAGCACCTCTGAGGTGTTTGGGGGCACTCTCTCCAAAATACATGGGCTGGACATTCATGCTGACACCTGAGTTCATCCCCACCAGAACGCGAGCAATGATGATCATCTCAAATGATTTTGCCACCCAGCATGTTAGCACCAGCACAGCAGCAGCAAACATGAAGGAATTGTTCAAAAGCAGAGACTTTTTCCTCCCAAAGTGAACTGACATAGGGCCTGCCAGCAGGGCCCCAAGGAGGCCACCAAGAGAAAAGGCTGATACTATCAGGGTCCACACCAGGGTCACCTCAGGGATATCCAAGCCTGTACCCCAGCGCTCCATGTAGGTGTCATTAATAAACTTTTGGATGTAGCTGGTAGGAGCGTTAATGATGGAGATGTTGTAACCGTACTGAAAGGTTCCTCCAATGGCAGCACAGAGCACAGTCAGTCCAAGAGTCAATCCATTGCCTGAAGGTTTCCTGGTTTCTTCTGGTACATTATCTGCAGACTTCATCTCAAAGCAGGCTCTTTAAGTGGAAGAGCAAACTTGTCCCCTTCCGTTAGTTGTTCAATCAGTCCAAACCTTTTATGTAGCTTAGAGAGGCGTTTTTCACTCATATGAGACTACGGCTGATCTCTAATGCGGATCAAAAGAAAGGCAGCGTGATTCTTCAGTTAGAGCCGGGGTTACATACATATGCGCCTTTTTCCTGAGTCTAACCTTTCAGGCAACGTCCTACCCGCAAGAATTCTGCTGCAGTGATCCTTCCCCAGTCAAATTTAGAGTTAAAGTTTAAACGTTAACTCAAATTACAGAAAGTATTTCAAAGAGTAATAAAAAGAAGTGAAACCAGCTAAGGGAAACAAGTATTATTCCGAAAAATAAATCCTGCTAGTCAAAATTTAGACAAATTATTTCACAAGCTTATCGGATGTTTCTGCATGTGTGAGGCGCGTACAGAGTGCTGATTGGTTCAAACTGCTTACGTCATTTTTCTGCGATTACTACTGTCGCGAGGAAAAAATGTAAGTGAACGCTGTCGTTTTAATTTGTTTCTCTTTTATATTTGGCTTATAAATTGCAAGTTACTACACGAAAGTGTTAACGCGAAAGTTACTGCTTTTAGCTTTACATGAAATTGTTAATAAGCAAACACAATATACAGCCATATTATTATTATTTATATATTTAACCAACGGTAAGCTAGCTAACTTTTGAGCTAGCTTGATTTTGTTTTGCATTTTCTATGAGTAGATATACTGTGGCCTCTCAGCATTTGTCCTCATTCTTAAAAACGCATATGTGGCGATTACAGAAATGTGTTGCAGAACTGCTCAAAGAGCAAATGAACGAGGGTTCGCGAGTCTCCTACAGAATAATAACAACAAAAGGAAGTTCATTTTCTCCCCTAACACAGAACTATTGGTAGCATCTATTTGACAAATCGACTAAATTAATTTGTAGCTCATGTCAAAAGCGCAAAGAATTATGCTTCCATAAACAAGCGGTCATTCTTACCTCAGTGTTGGAAAAAGTGACGATGCAGATGCTTTTGCACAGAGACGGAAAGACGTTACTTTAGCATCCCTGTAGTTACATCAGTGAAATATTATTTAACTGAGAATAAAGATCCTTTTCCCTCATATACCTCAGAGTGTTAGTTACCTTTAACAACTGGGATGTGATCAATAGCAGGCAAGGAGTTAAAAATGGAGAAATGACGAACGTATTCAACATAGTCTGACTAAATCAAATTCTCATTCTCCAGTGATCATAAAAGGTAAGCCAAAAGTTTTGGAATTTTGATTTAATAATCAAAACTATGATAAAGGGGAAAATCCAAAAAAGTATCAGTAATATAGGTAATCAACATTTACGTTCAAAAAGCTAGAAAAGGGACAATATAATTCAGTAAAAATGTAAGATTATTTACAGCCACTTGTAACTGTACTGCCAAAATACTGTAAATTTAAACGGTGGCTATGAAGATAATGTATGTGTGTAAAAACACAGAAAGAAGAAGAAAATTTGCAGGTCCAAAATATAATATAATATATTTCAGTGCAGCATATTTTGAAGCCACCTAACAGTTCTACCAGTGTTTGTTTAAAGTCAAAAACTGCCTGTCCAATAAAACAAAGAAAAAAGTACAGTAAAACAGTATTTGTTGGGAAAAGTATATTATTAATTTTCACTATGACATAATCTTATCATTTCAAGTAAAATAAGGTTTGCCTTCAAAAAATAATAAAAAGCTGTAGTTTGAGTTTCCCTTTTCTTCTTTTCTTGAGTTACATCTCACATATAGACCAGCTCAGCTTCAAGCCTCTTTTACTCCATTTTTGTTTTCCTTTCTTTTATACTTTCCAAGTCTGCTTGGGTCCCGCTGATGTAAATTTTTGGAAAGGTAGTGCAGATGTTAACCTCATGTTATCATATGACGCGGATGACAATAAAGCTCCTTGAATCCTTGAGATTTTAAATAACCTTACCAAAATTATAAAAAAAAGTTGTGCAGACTAAAATAGAAATGTTCCTTCAAAATCTAGTCCGTAAAGGCCTGTAATGTAGTGGGGATGGAGCCGGACTCCCTTAAGGTGGTGTCAGAGAGGCGGATGTTGTCCAAGATGAGGACAATGCTGGACAATACAGCCCATCCACTCTATGACAGGAGCACGTTCACTTAGAGACTGAGTTACCCAAATGCACCGCTTAATAACACAGGAAATCATTCCTGCCTGTCAGTTTGCATGGTTTGATGTTACTGTATGCAAATGATAATCTATTTTTGCACAGTGCAAAGGTGTTGGTGATGTCTGGCACCCTAAATCTTAGATCTTTTTGGTTGTTTTCTCCTTTAACAGGGCGCCTTCTCCAACAAAAAGGAAGGACGATGACAAGAGCAAACAGCGCAGCAAGGACAAGTCAGGAGCCACTAAAGAGGGAGCTGACAAAGGCCGGGGCCGAGACAAGAACCGCACCCGACGCAGCGCTTCTAGCAGGAGCAGCAGGTCAGATCACTAACCACCTGTTCCCCTCTGGTTTGAATGAGAGTTAGCTAATTTTAATTAAAGCCCAAACCCTTCTATTGCTCCCCTCAGCAGATCATCCATTTTTTAAATAAATAAATAAATAAAAAATTATCATAATGTTCTCTTTAGGTCGAGCTCCAGCTCCAGCAGCAGCAGCTCAGGTTCCAGCTCTGGCTCCTCCAGCGGCTCAAGCTCCTCTGCCTCCAGCCACTCTGGCTCCTCCAGCTCCCGCTCTTCTTCCTCCTCATCTTCATCATCCTCACCCAGCCCCAGCCGCCAACGCCACAACAACAGACGACGCTCGCGCTCAAAGTATGGAAGCGTTTACTAGGAAGCACCCAAAAAACTAAATGTAGTAAGAGATTAGCAAGAGGTTGTACATTGCCTGTTCAGTGAGTAATCCTCAGTGAGTCTTGGTTCTGGTGATGTTTTCATAAAAAGAACTTAAATGTACTTGAAGAGTTTTCATATTAGACGCTGTCATTAACAGCTCACATGTTAAATTAAAGTCAGATGTCATTGTAGGTCTAAATCGCCAAAGAAGGAAGGCAGGGATCGACGACGCAGGAGTCCCACACCAAAACCGACCAAGGTCTTCCTGGGTCGGCTGACCAGAAACGTCATCAAGGTACATTCTTAACTAGAAGTGCTTAAAAAGATTTTTTTTTGTTTGTTTGTTTGTTTTTATTGTTATCACATTGGCTCTTTTGCAATGTCCCAGAATGTTTTTTGTTTTGCTTTGTTTTTTTGTCATCCATAACATAAAATTTCAAGTTGATAAGCCGTTAGCTCCACCAATCAGGAACCTCTGTGAACATATTTCACTGTTACCCGGAAACAGAAGGTGGAGGCATCAGCTACCAATGCTACAGATGGAGGTCACGAATGAGCAAACTGGTTTCAAAATGGTTTTAAAATGATGACATCCTTGTGTTACTAGTGGAAACATGCTGTTATTATTAGCATTAACAGGAATTTTTCCATTTTTTTTTTTCTTTTATCCCCCCAGTGGTGGAAACAATCTTCCATACTTTTGTATTTAAGTCTTAAAAGGAGGGAATCTTTGTGTGATGTATACAAGCAGTGTGCAAATGGATAACCATGAAGCCAGATTTTCTTTCACACCCGATTTCTGTTGATACGTGCGTTATGGTAGATCCTGAGGGACTTTAGGTCACTGCAGCCAACAGAATAACAAGTAATAAACATACTGCTTAGTCACAGCTTTAAACTGTGAGCAGAGTTCATTTTCACTGGTCTTAAAAAGTTTTGTGTTTGCTCAAAAAACTGTTTCTTTACAGTTTGTTTTGAAACTTTTTGTTGATTCAAATGAAGAAGAGGATCGTAGGGATGGTGGAGAGTGCCTTTGTTTTGGAGTTTGAGTCAGCAGCATTAAAATCTCTGGTAAACACTGTTAGCTACAAGCACAGTGGCCACATTTCATTTTTGTGAAAACTTAAGATATTTGATAATTTGTAGTTGATTGTAAAGCAAATCTTTGTAGTTGCTTAAAAAAAACCAAATGTAGGCTGTAATGAAATGCTTTGCATTTCTATTATTACCTTAATACTTTTACCAGTATTTCACGAAACAAGCATGGAGTTACTGATTACACCGAATGCGGCTACAAAGAACTGATAAGGTGTTAACTGCAAGAAGGTATTTCTTACTCTAATAAGTATTAGCAGCCTTTCATTCCCTCAAATCCTGTTTGTTTTCTGTCTCAGTACAGAAACTTGTTCAATCTTTTCTGGATAATTCTGTGTGTTCCAGAATTTTTAGTACACTCTGGGAGACTGAGAGAGGATTAATGCTGCAGATGATTCAGAGTGTGATAGCTGTCCGCTACACTGTTAATTGCAGAACAGTGGAGCTGCATCTGTGGACCTCTGGAGGAGAGAAAAGGCGTGGAGGGGTGGCGTGGGGGGTTCTTGATGATTTAATTCATTGGTTTCCCGCTTGATAAATAATAATCATTAAAATATATATTCAGGCTTTCATTCTAATATATATATACTAATTTCCTAAATGGCATTCTATAATATGTCATATGTAATGTGTGTCTGTGTGTGTGTTGGAGATGCTTAGACTGCCCAGTTACACAGAAATGACCCCCAAAATGAACCCAGCCGTCATCCAAATTCAGGTTCAGATTTCTTCACTGTCATTCAGTCAATACATCACAGATGCACTGCTGAACAAAATTAGGATCACAGAAAAACAAACAAAAATCGGAGGTCAGGTCATAGCTGTCACAGAGCCGTACTGTTCTGCACGCCAGTCTGTGATAGCTTTTGCTCAAAGGTAGAAGAGAGACCAGTCTGTGGCAGGGGTTCCTGCTGTCCCTGGTGATCCTTTTTGCCCTTGACAGGTGGCGTTGTTGGACCAGGCTCCCAACAGGTGGCAGTGAGACCCCATTAATCTCAGCTGCCATCGCCACGCTCCCCAGTGGCTTTCTGTTTGAGGCACTGCTGCTCTCATGCCACAGAGTGTTGGTACTGTGTGTTGGTACACTCTGTGTGGTGGCTCTGTAGGAAGTGGTGAGGACAGATGGGTTAAGATGAGCTTTTTTTTTAACCTCTGTAGGAAGTGCAGGAGATTTATTTGAAAACATAGGAGATGTGCAGGGGTCACATGAACCCCCATGAATATTATATGAAGCACAGTTTCCACACCAGTGTTGATGATATAGATCAGGCCGCGTATAGTCAAATAACAGCTCTTTGGGGGGGTTCACTTTCAGAATAAGATTGTCATTGCTGCAAAAAGTTTGTGGTCCTTTTTATTATTTTCCTTGTTAAGACTTTGATGAGATGTTGAATTTACAAAGTAGTTTTCTGAGATCATGCAGTGTTGTGGCTGTGAGGTGATCCTGGAGTCTGTAATACATTTGATACCCTGTCCCAGTCTAGTTGTATCTCTATGGTCCTGAAATTGGTTCTATAATTTGGGTTTTTGTGACTAAGGGCCTTTTTTGCCACTCTGATTTTCTTATAGAGGCTGGCTCTTGTAATTCTGAGGGCTGCTTAATCTCCAGAATTAAAAGCAGAGTTTCTGTCATAAGGTTCTCACTCACCCTGATATTGATACTTTTGTTTTTTTTCATGCAACCTCAGCCACAACTGGTCATGACAGATGGCTGTCCCTCCTTGATCCTGGATCTGAGCTCTGAGGTTTCCTCCTGTTAAATGTTTTTTTTCTTCCTATTGTCACCAAGTGCTTGCTTATAGGCTTTGATTGTTGATGATTGTCTCTGTATTACTGTAGGGTCTTTACCTTACAGTATAAACCACATCCAGGTGACGGTTGTTGTGATTTTGTGGCATATGAATAAAATTGAATTGAAATTTTAGATCTAGCCACATAGAGCCTTAGCATGCTCTTCAGTGTCTGTGTCCTGGGCTGTGATGACAGCCCCTCGAAACACTGATCAGTCTGTGCAAATCCTGCAGTGCTGCTCCGTAGTTCTGATGACCAGAGGTCTGTATGCTGGAATTTACAAGACAGAGACGTGGTCTGATGAGTTGATGGTAGGGGCGGAGGACTGAATGCTTTGAATGCTGCTGTTATGTTTGAATAAACACAAGTAGTCAAGTATGATGGACCCTCTAGCTACAAAATCCACGTTGGAAAAAGTGGCGGAGAACTTTATTCATAACCATTTGTTGGTTGTTTTTGTATCATTCACTGTCAGCTTTGTGTCTGTGTAACCGTGGATGTAAAGAACAGTGATGGAAATTACTGAGAGTTTGCTGAACGGCCAGCATTTAACGGCCAAGTCCTCAGTGTGTGGAGAACAATGTGATAGGCCCTGTTTGTGTCCATGCACCATCTGTTGTTAATGTGGATACCTACTCCACCACCACAAGGAATGCTGCTTCTGTGTGACGTTTTCCCTGCTAAGCCTCATCTGTGCAGTGGTCGGGCTCCTCAGACTTTAAATGAGCAAAGATTTCAAGTTCAAGCAGAATGATGAATGAAGTCTGTAATCAGCAACTGACAACCGGGAAACCACAAATGGATCAAAAATCAAAAGAGGGCTCACCAAAGACTTAATCCAGAGATGGGCAAGCAGTGGTCACGTGATCAGGTTAAAAGAATCAGTTCTACCAGGAAGAACAAATTATTTTTGGTTTAGAAGCTGAAAGTTACTCACAATAGAAACAGCAGGTATCTCAAAGGTTCTCTGTGTCTTTTAAAGGAGCACATCCAGGAGATTTTCTCCACATATGGCAAGATCAAGATGATTGAAATGCCCATGAACCGCATGCACCCTCACCTGTCCAAGGGGTACGCCTATGTGGAGTACGAGACCTCCGAAGAGGCAGAGAAGGCTCTGAAGCACATGGACGGAGGTAGGAAGGACTGAAGAGATTGTTTCAGAGCCACGTTCTGAGTCATGTGCTTAAAGTGGATCAACTCTCACGCTGATGTCTTTCAGGTCAGATCGATGGTCAGGAAATCACTGTCACAGCTGTGCTGACTCCCACAGTGCGCCCCCCTCCTCGCAGGCTTTCCCCTCCCCGGAGGATGCCTCCTCCGCCCCCGATGTGGCGCCGGACTCCACCTCGTATGAGGAGAAGGTAATGAGCAAATGATGGGTACCCACAGTGGAGAGGGGGGAGGAGGAGAGAGGAAACACTCTAATGCTGATTTTACCACAACTGGAAACTCTAACTCTAACACACTCTGTTTTAACTCTGTGTTTCTGATCATTTACTTTTTACCTCTTCTGTTATTTATGTTCTTTCTCTTACTTTCTCTTTTTCTAGATCTCGGTCTCCACGCCGACGGTCTCCAGTGCGGCGCAGGTCTCGATCGCCTGGCCGCCGCCGCCATCGGTCGCGATCAAGTTCCAACTCCTCACGCTAGCGATCGTGAAGCCTTTCCTCTCCCACGCCTCCTCTGAATTTATTCTTTTGTTTTGTCCTTTTGATCAGAGCAACAAAAAATGTGAAAGAAAAATGTTTTTGTGTTGTTACCTTGTTAAGTGGCGAACACAGGAGCACCAAAGTCTTTACCATTTTCCCCAGTAAAGACGTTCAGGCGGTGTTTTATGATAATAAGACGTAAGAATTGTGTTGAACTTTAAATGCTTCATTTTTAATACATTGAAACCTTTTCATTATTTTCTAATATTTTTGTTGTGTTCATGTATTTGAAAACAATAGAAACACAAAACTGTAAAAGAGTCTAAAAGGCAAATCTTCATGTGTCCCCAGTAAGAAAAAAGGCTGTGAGATCAGAATAAAAGAACCTCTTGTATGTTTATGAACCACAGTGGGATTAATATGAAAATTGCAATGCAACCATTTCCTAGTTTTCAAATCATTATTGGACCTCCGTCCGTCAGATTAACAGTTTCCTTCTACTGCCTGTCCCTAATTTCTGTTGTCAGTTATGGTGTTGGGTAGTTGCTCAGTCATATGGCAATGAATAGCCATTATTGCCATTGCATTTACAAGTGCTATTAAAGCTTAGATAATCACACTAATCTTTATATCTATCATATGACCTATCCACAATATTACCGTCTTGTAATCCTGCCACGACCTTAGAATGAATGACTCCGTGATCGTTACTAGATGGGTTGCTGTTGTTTGCTCTACCCTGAATGCAATAAGCTCTATTAGATAGATCAGTGAAGACACGACAGGAAAGACATTCTGCAAAGGGCCGCAGGTTGGACTCAAACCTGGGCTTGCCACTCTCAGCCATATGACATGAGGTCACCCGTTCAACATGCTGAGCTAAACCAGCACAAATAAAATCAGTACTTAATTATAGTTCCAAATGAGTTGAAGACATAATTCAGACATGACAAAAACCTGTGGGCTTCCTGTTTTTGTCTGAATTCTTTTTAGTGGTGTAGTGAGGGGTCAGACTGTTCTTATATAATAACTAAATGTTAATTTGAGTCTTCAAGGTGAACTCAATGATTTATTGGTTGAAAAATGAGAAAGAGGCTTACAACTGATAAACTATAAGTCTTAGGAGTGAGGTAAGTATTAGCATATAGAGAGTATCATATAAAGATTATATATAAAAATTTACAATATGTCACATTTGACCTCTGACCTCTCCTTCAATAGATGGATCTGAAGGCCAAAGCAATAATAATGCTGTAGATTTATTCAAAGCTGTTTCTTTCTGCCACTGTTTCCATTGACAAGATAAAACTACCTAGGGAGTAATATAAGGGGATTCTAAATATCACGTCATAATTTAGTTTAAAACCACTTCCTTCTATCATCATCATCATTCCCTGAATCCAGAGACTCTTTAGCATCAATATCAGTCATCCAGGTGCTTGGAAGATGACGTAGCAGCTGCGTCAGAAGGATGGACAAATGTCTCACTAACAGTCACAGTAGTGGATGTTTTACTGTCACAACCAGAGCCAAAGACCACAGCTGAATTCCTAAAATATTCACATGAAATCACGCTGGATGCAAACACAACAAACACATCCACACTGCAAAACCTTTCTAACCCTCGAATTAAGAAAATCCAGATAGAATGAAT
Source organism: Perissodus microlepis (assembly GCF_051167445.1). Lineage (NCBI taxonomy): Eukaryota > Metazoa > Chordata > Actinopteri > Cichliformes > Cichlidae > Perissodus > Perissodus microlepis. The sequence goes on along the minus strand of NC_140468.1, from coordinate 23,727,209 downwards.
GAGCCTGACATTATGTAAGTTGGCGAGTACTGACAGTTTACGTCATTATTATAGGTACAATCTGTGGGTTAGTGAATTCCCTTCCCTCTCTACTGACTTCTGGATATATTTTGGGTAAGAATCAGAAGGTTGTTTTCTCCTACTGTAAATCTCCTTTGCTAAGAACTCGTACATTTATTCTGCCACTCTCGCATAAAGGGCTATAATGGACACTGGACTGAATATTAAAAATGCCATATCATGCAAATAGCCCTGTAGCGAGTAGGTCACTGGTTATGATCATACTGTAAATCTTTGAGGCTGTCAGAAGCTGGGATGGGACTGACTCACTGTAACAGCAGGTGGTTTTTTTCACCTCGCTTTGTAATGTTGCATCATATTTTATGACATTGTTAATGTAAATTGCCAGTAAATATTCAGCTCAGAATGCTTTTTTGCAACCAGAAGAGCCACCTGCTGCTGGCCTTTAGAAAGTTACATCTCCTATACTTAAACAAATGACTGAGACTATGGCTCCAACATCATCAGATCAGATGAATAATAATCAACAATCTAATCTAGCTTTTTTTAACATGCTACTGACAAGACTGCATCAATGTGTTTCAAGGAAACCAAGCAACTTATAGTGACATGGAGACCTCTTTTATAAAGGAAACATACTGGCCAAACTATTGCACAACCACACTGAAGTACAGCTGTGTTCCTCTTTCTTCAAAAAGGTCTAATTTATACCACTATACCACATTGTGTTCCATTATATTCAGCATGTTGTTTTTTCCTTACTAAAATAAAGATGTTTCCCTGTTAACCGATGCAGAAAAGGTGCCAGCTCTTCCAATACTCAGTAAGACGTTCACCCATGCTTTCACCGGTAAATAAAATCATGCCCTGTGATAAATGGTCTGCTCCACACATTTTTACATGTTGAGATTATACGCGTATGATCTGGTGTCAAATATTTGTATTATTTAAAATTTGGAGTGGGACTTGCATTTTTTTTAAGCACAGGTGTGCAGCTCATATGAGACTGTACCTTTCAGATCCTCTTGTCTCACTCAGTACAAACCTCCCTCTGCACTCAGCTGCAGAAATCTGCTGTTGTAACATGATTCAGCAGAAGGCATCAGTATATTCAGGGAGCTTTCTCAGAGGGAAAAAGACAAAGTGATATCTGGGCCTGGGATGTATGTCATATATTTTATCATGCTGCTGATCCTTCCTGGACAAAGTAAGTCTGTTTCACAACCCTTTGTAGATAACTGTGAACAGGACAGTAACTTGTGGTAAGTCACCCGTGAAATTGTTTAGACGTTGTTAATGTGATCATATCTACCCTTTAATAGACTGCTGTAAAATTTACATGATTTTACATTCTGTAAACAGCAATGCATTCTGGGAGCTTGAGGCTGTTTTTAGCAGTAAATCAAATACACACCTTATTCTGTAAACTTCGAATTCAAACATACACTGTGGGATTATTTTAATTTAATTTAACTTTAATATTTTTGTTTGTTTGTTTAGGTGCTTAAAATTTGGCATTTCTGAAAGTAATGTGAAACATATGTTGCCACTAGTCGTCTACTACCATGGTAAGGTTAGCTTAATTGATGCTAGTTAACTTAGTTAACGCTAACTTGATTATTTCCAATGCCCTCATTAGTGAATGTTGAGGAGCTTTTGGCATTGGCATACATAAGGTAAGCTTTAGGTATGAATTTAGCATTTTATCCATGAAAATTGTCCGTGCAATCCTGTAATTACTGATCTTTATTCCAGTGTTATGAACATATGTCAGCACTATGTTTAGGTCCATATCTTCTGCCTAATTTACCGCCTCCTGCTCTCGATTCCCTATCTACGTGCTCACCTGCAGCCTTCTTTATTGCTTCTCAGGATCTGCTTTCATGTCAACCGTCTAATCCTCAAACTCCCCTGTTTCCTGTTAACAAGGTACTAGTTAGGTACTAGTGCTGTACCTGCCTCTTCATAGACACTTATCCTAAATACCAAGATGTCTTTTTGTGAAAAGAACTCAAAAATAAAAATAAAACGTATTATGATGAGGTAAACAAAAGTATATAGTTCATTATATGTACACTTGTTTACTGCCTTATCATATGGTAGAGTTTACAGGCTGAAATGTTAGACTTTTAAAGCAAGTAGTCACATGTATTCAAGCATATTGGTTTCGGAATCTGTGCAATTCTTTTGAACCTATTTTAATGGAAACATGTAAAATAACAGCAAAAATCTGACTTGTGTAATATGTTAAAAGTGTGTGTAAAAATAATAATATGTTGGCTTTAGATCATATATTTGTAATCTCCCTGTGAGTTTAAGGCAAGCATGGCCAATCATTATGAACTGCTTTGGCTTTAAAGCATCAGTGTACACAATTCAGTAATTCCTTAAAATCTCCAGAAAACAAATCTAAACAAAAAAATCTGAAAGAGACTTTTGTTTATTTATTCATTTATTTATTTTGCTTTCTGATGTAGATGTCTTCGTTTTTATTTCAAAAAATGATTCTCTAGCCGTGGTCCTCGGCCCAGCTGTGGTTAAAGGTTTGGCTCTTGCCGTTTTCGCAGTTGGTTCTGGCCCTCTTATTTGATGTCGCAAAGATGTTTTCATCTGGCTTCCTCTTAATTGGCAAGATGGAATTTTGTGTCCTGTAGCTAGTGGTTGCGCAGGATGGAGCCATAGAATCGTGGCATTTCTGCTGGTCATGATCTGACCTTTCATGTTGGTACAGTGTTTCTCTGCGCACATCTTTCCAATTAGTCTTTTTTCTTTTAAGATCTGGGTCACTCGTATCCTTTTCATTTTCCTGCTGATGCTTTCTTTTACACTGTGCTTTCTTTGGAATTGTCTCAGCATTTTCACTCTGACTGGACCTGACTAAATTGTGGCTGTTCCTCTGAGTTGAATGGGGAGAACCGTTTTGGCTGTGGGGGATCACTGGTGTTTTTCTCTCTGCTGCAGAGGGAGGGAAGTTCCTTTGAGCAGATTGTCTGGTGTCAGAGGTGGGCTTGTGTGCAGACTCTGTCCTGCTGGTATGGAGACTCTGTCCTGGCGTCTCTTTCTTCTTTGTCCTTAAGTAGTTTATGTGCTCATAGCAGGACTCAACATAGGAGCTACTCTGGCGTATCCATGCAAGGTGGCTCAGTTTTGAAAAGGCATGCTCAAGGACCTGATTGGGTGTCATTCGTTTTTGGGGATCGAGGTGCAGCAAGTGCTTTACCATTTCTACAAACATCAGGATATCACACCTTTTTGCAGTTGCATCTGCATAATCCTCATCTTCAATGATCTTGTTATATAAGAGTTCATCCAGAGACTTCAATTTTTTAACTCTTTTGTCAACAAACTCAATCCCACACTCCTGGAAATATTGTTCAGTTGTCTTGAGTTTCCAGTGGTAGATATTGTCGGAATTGAACTCCCTGCAGAAATACTTTGCAGTCTTTTGCCCACAGTTTAACATTTTCTCTGGGAGTTCTCCTTGAGTCTCCGTTATGTATTTTAGTATGGCATATTCACTGTATCCCGGGTACAGCAAGGTACCAGTGTATAGAGACACTGCCATGCAGCCCAGAGACCATATGTCTATGGCTTCTGTAAATGGAAGCCCCAGAATAATCTCCGGAGACCGGTACGGACGTGTCTGGATGTATGAGCCCACCTTGGCAGCTGAGGTCTCACAGGCCAGACCGAAGTCAATTAGTTTAACTCGGTATGGCTCTTGGGGATTATTCACCAGCATTACGTTCTCTAATTTCAAGTCTGCATGGATTGTTCCAATCGACTTGAGGTGGCTAAGAGCTAAAGCTATCTGTATGACGATGGGGCGAATAGCCTTTAAACTGAGCGGATTGCAATATCTTTCTTGCAATAAGTCAAGAAGACTTTTTTCGAGGAATTCAAATTCAAGGCACAGATGTCCACAGACTGTAAAAGCCTGGTACCATTCGACTATATTGTACTTGCTGGAGTTACAGGCTTTAAGTTTTAACTGTTTTCAAATTTACTATGTCAGTTAGCTTAGTTTTAGAGCAGTTGGTTAGTTACCACTTTTATATAGCACTTGTGTTCCCATTTTATATACTTTGGGGTTGTTTGGTAGATTTTAGGTCTTTTTCCACTCAGCAAAAATAATAAAACATACTTGTATGTATTTTTTTTTAAAGTTTCAAATGATCAATGCATTTGGTTTATTATCATCATGTGAGAGAAGGCACAAAGGATTTCAGACACAGATGCAAACACATCGGACACTCTGGGACACTTCTGACACCACAGTGCTTGGCATGCACAGCATGTACTATTTAATGTCAGCACTGCAATCAGCGCTTCAATGAGTCATCTGTTTGCACATGCAATCTGTGCAATGCTTTTGAACCTATTTTAATGGAAACCATATACACTACAGGCCTCGGTTAGTGTTTTAAAAGTTAAACTTCAAGGGGGGTACTCGTGTACACTGATGGAGTAGGACGCACTCTTCTCAGCTCCGCACTTTTCTTCTTTTTTTCCAACAATTTAACGCGACACCCTGCCTCTTTACTTAACTGGTCAACAGCACTACTGCTTTGCATCGACTACGATAAATACTGGACGACATGCCGCCTAAAAAAGACGCAACACACTGCCAGAAAGCAGTAGCTGAAAATTCTGCGAGCACTGACGCCATATTAGCAGCTATCGCTAGCCTAAAAACTTCTATGGAGACCCGCCTTGACACAATTGAGTCTTCTCTGTCTAAGCTCCAGGCAGATATCCGGTCATCCGAAAAACGTCTAGATGTTATCGATGAGTCGCTTACTACAATGGACGGCCGTGTTTGTATGCTTGAAGCTACATGTATGGAACTAATGGCGGCCACCGATAACCTGCGTGGCAAGCTAGGCCAGATTGAGGCGCGCTCGCGTCGGGCCAACATTAGGATTGTTGGAGTGAAGGAAGGTGCTGAGGGCGGTAAGCCTGCGGACTTTGTTTCATCCCTGCTGCTGGATGTGTTGGGGAAAGACAACTTTATTAAGCCGATAAAAGTGGAGAGGGCACACCGCACCCTTAGACCAAAACCAACGGCTGGCCAGCGACCGAGGGCTATCATAGCCAAGTTGCATCATGAGAAAGACGTGTGGCATGTCCTGCGTCTGGCACGCCAACGTGCACCGTTGAGCTGCGATGGAGAGAATCTGTCCATCTTCCCCGACTACACTGCGGAGGTCCTTGCGCAGCGGATGGCCTTCAATACGGTCAGGAAAAAGCTTAGCGCCTCCGGAGCGACGTGCAGTCTGCGCTACCCGGCCCAGCTTCGGGTAGTTCACAACAACATCACTAACACGTTCAAGTCTCCTGCTGAAGCTGAACGTTTTTGCGGACTCACTGTAATTGTGACCTGGTAATATATTTGTTCATGTTGTTGATGCGGCTGTATTTTTGAACATTCTCACTCTTCTCTTCCTATAGTGAGAGTCGCGATTCGTTCAATCATTTTTTGAATGCTTCTGTGGTGATCGCTTTCAATCATTGTTTTGTTTTTTTGCTACGTCTTAAAACTTTTTTTCTATCGTGAAGTACTGAGAATGTTTATATTATAACTTTGGTTATACACAAATCATTTTATATGTTTGCGTCTTTTTTTTTTTTCTTTTCCTTTTTTTTTTTTTTACCCAATCAGTCGATTTATGGGTGTAACTATGGTTTTGATTAATGGAGTCTGGTGCGGAGCTGCCGTATACGAAGGATGTTTTTTTTCTTTTTTCTTTGTGCTCCTCTTCCCGGCAGTCCCCTTAATGCACGCTGGGATGGGCCGCAGTGGTTCTTGTTGTTTTTTGCGGCCTTTTTCTTTTTGGGGGGTGGGGTTCAGTGTTCTTGTTGTTAATTTTGTTTTAACCTTTTTTATGCCAGTCCTTTGTATTATTTTTCACCAGTCCATATGTCATACCACCTCTCATTTAGATGCGGGGTAACAATGCTACTGGTTTAGGAACATGTCCTTTGACGTTTACATCCTGGAATTGCAAGGGCTTAGTCAGAGCTTTGAAACGTGGGAAGGTTATGTCACATTTGAAGCATTTATCTTCTGATATCATTTTTCTTCAGGAAACTCATATTCACTCCAATGAACAGATACGTTTAAGAGCAAATTGGGTGTCGCAGGTTTACCAGTCCACTTTCACATCTAAGGCCAGAGGTGTTGCTATACTCATACGGAAAACCACTCCATTTATATTTGGATCCGTCATTACTGATCCGGGTGGGAGATTTGTTTTGGTCTCTGGGTCCATTAACTCTTTTCCACTGGTCTTGCTAAATATCTATGCCCCTAATTTTGACTGTCCTGACTTCTTTTCCAAAATATTTGATCTAATTTCTGAATATAATATGTCTAGTATAATAATTGGTGGCGATTTTAACTGCTATTTTGATCCTGTTTTGGATAGATCGTCTACAAAAATAGCCCCAATTGAGTTTAACATCCAGGCATCCATGAAAACGGAATTTATGACATTTAACGGAGTTAGAAGTTAGCAGGAAGTTAGCTCGCTAGCTTCTATCTAAATACAATATAGCATGTCCTGACTGCGGGGTTTTGGAAACAAATTAAAACGTACAGCTCTGTTATCACTTCCAACACAAATGAAGACAGAAAACTAAACAGCAGTGACGTTTGTAGGGTTACTGAAGTTGGGCTAGCTGGTATATAATGATGTGCTACGTGACCGCTAGCGACACAGCTATGTTAGCCTAATATAAACAAGCTAACTTTTTTTTCCACTCGATAAAAGTTAACGTGAGTGTTCTCGGTGGTCAGGAACAAATGTAATCGCATGGCAGGATGCTGTAAAAGGACCAAACTTCAGCCAGGAGAACAATTGAGATAATTAATTCATATACTGCTGCATGGGCTGGGCTGTAGTTACATCCTAAGGTTTTAAAAACTGAGCTTAAATAAATGATTAGCGGTAATAAAAGCCGAGGGAGGTCAACAGTGATCACTGACTGTTTTAGGAGCTTTTTGAGATTAAATAGAAGAAAATACATAACATTAAACATGTTAACAACACAAAAGCCATATTAAACGCAGACTACTTTAGGCCCGGAAGTAGGATTCGTCACGCCATCACTTAACAATCGGATAGTAATCATCCACAACTATTTTCAGTTGCAGATGATAAAGGATTCAGAAAGTTTATTCATGCAGGTCCATATGACAGAGAATGTGCATGTTCTTTTTGTTTTCACATTATAATTTATATTTAATTGTGTTGTGGTTTGCAGTGTTTTGTGTTGTTTCACTTTAAATTTGTAAAAGGAAAAAGCTGAAAATTTAAATAGTTAAAAGTTGAAATGTGAATAGTTGATTTTTGTATTATATGATTTATTTATTACATTTTATGTGGAGTGAATAAATTAAAGTATATTTACGGTGGCTAGTGATGGGATTTCCGGCCCACAGGTTGTCATCAACTTTCAGCCTCGATAAGGCTGCCCATCACGATCATCAGTCAGGATTTACAGAAGAAGCTGACATCCAGCACAAGTTATCGAGAACAATGGCCAACAACATAATGCACATATATTTGATTTTTAATTGCCATTAAAAGTCTTTGAAAGTTATGACACGCTAATGTGGGTTCTTCTGTAGATCATACATGCAGAAAAAAAAATCATGCTAATAAAAACAGAATCAGTGAAGTTTGTATGAAACACAACATTTGTGCTACTGCCAAAACTTTCTGTCCATGACTGTGTATCATGATACTTTTCTAGCTTTTTAAGTGAAGGGCTGCTGCCAACATATTGCTTGAAGGTTCTGTGCAGTTTATATAGAGCAGGACAGACATTTGTGTTTTCAAATGAAAGGAAAAAAATCAAACAGGTGTGGCGTTGTAATAAAATAAATGATTTTTTTAGTGCTGTACCTGCCTCTTCATAGACACTTATCCTAAATACCAAGATGTCTTTTTGTGAAAAGAACTCAAAAATAAAAATAAAACGTATTATGATGAGGTAAACAAAAGTATATAGTTCATTATATGTACACTTGTTTACTGCCTTATCATATGGTAGAGTTTACAGGCTGAAATGTTAGACTTTTAAAGCAAGTAGTCACATGTATTCAAGCATATTGGTTTCGGAATCTGTGCAATTCTTTTGAACCTATTTTAATGGAAACATGTAAAATAACAGCAAAAATCTGACTTGTGTAATATGTTAAAAGTGTGTGTAAAAATAATAATATGTTGGCTTTAGATCATATATTTGTAATCTCCCTGTGAGTTTAAGGCAAGCATGGCCAATCATTATGAACTGCTTTGGCTTTAAAGCATCAGTGTACACAATTCAGTAATTCCTTAAAATCTCCAGAAAACAAATCTAAACAAAAAAATCTGAAAGAGACTTTTGTTTATTTATTCATTTATTTATTTTGCTTTCTGATGTAGATGTCTTCGTTTTTATTTCAAAAAATGATTCTCTAGCCGTGGTCCTCGGCCCAGCTGTGGTTAAAGGTTTGGCTCTTGCCGTTTTCGCAGTTGGTTCTGGCCCTCTTATTTGATGTCGCAAAGATGTTTTCATCTGGCTTCCTCTTAATTGGCAAGATGGAATTTTGTGTCCTGTAGCTAGTGGTTGCGCAGGATGGAGCCATAGAATCGTGGCATTTCTGCTGGTCATGATCTGACCTTTCATGTTGGTACAGTGTTTCTCTGCGCACATCTTTCCAATTAGTCTTTTTTCTTTTAAGATCTGGGTCACTCGTATCCTTTTCATTTTCCTGCTGATGCTTTCTTTTACACTGTGCTTTCTTTGGAATTGTCTCAGCATTTTCACTCTGACTGGACCTGACTAAATTGTGGCTGTTCCTCTGAGTTGAATGGGGAGAACCGTTTTGGCTGTGGGGGATCACTGGTGTTTTTCTCTCTGCTGCAGAGGGAGGGAAGTTCCTTTGAGCAGATTGTCTGGTGTCAGAGGTGGGCTTGTGTGCAGACTCTGTCCTGCTGGTATGGAGACTCTGTCCTGGCGTCTCTTTCTTCTTTGTCCTTAAGTAGTTTATGTGCTCATAGCAGGACTCAACATAGGAGCTACTCTGGCGTATCCATGCAAGGTGGCTCAGTTTTGAAAAGGCATGCTCAAGGACCTGATTGGGTGTCGTTCGTTTTTGGGGATCGAGGTGCAGCAAGTGCTTTACCATTTCTACAAACATCAGGATATCACACCTTTTTGCAGTTGCATCTGCATAATCCTCATCTTCAATGATCTCGTTATATAAGAGTTCATCCAGAGACTTCAGTTTTTTAACTCTTTTGTCAACAAACTCAATCCCACACTCCGGGAAATATTGTTCAGTTGTCTTGAGTTTCCAGTGGTAGATGTTGTCGGAATTGAACTCCCTGCAGAAATACTTTGCAGTCTTTTGCCCACAGTTTAACATTTTCTCTGGGAGTTCTCCTTGAGTCTCCGTTATGTATTTTAGTATGGCATATTCACTGTATCCCGGGTACAGCAAGGTACCAGTGTATAGAGACACTGCCATGCAGCCCAGAGACCATATGTCTATGGCTTCTGTAAATGGAAGCCCCAGAATAATCTCTGGAGACCGGTACGGACGTGTCTGGATGTATGAGCCCACCTTGGCAGCTGAGGTCTCACAGGCCAGACCGAAGTCAATTAGTTTAACTCGGTATGGCTCTTGGGGATTATTCACCAGCATTACGTTCTCTAATTTCAAGTCTGCATGGATTGTTCCAATCGACTTGAGGTGGCTAAGAGCTAAAGCTATCTGTATGACGATGGGGCGAATAGCCTTTAAACTGAGCGGATTGCAATATCTTTCTTGCAATAAGTCAAGAAGACTTTTTTCGAGGAATTCAAATTCAAGGCACAGATGTCCACAGACTGTAAAAGCCTGGTACCATTCAACTATATTGTACTTGCTGGAGTTACAGGCTTTAAGTTTTAACTGTTTTCAAATTTACTATGTCAGTTAGCTTAGTTTTAGAGCAGTTGGTTAGTTACCACTTTTATATAGCACTTGTGTTCCCATTTTATATACTTTGGGGTTGTTTGGTAGATTTTAGGTCTTTTTCCACTCAGCAAAAATAATAAAACATACTTGTATGTATTTTTTTTTAAAGTTTCAAATGATCAATGCATTTGGTTTATTATCATCATGTGAGAGAAGGCACAAAGGATTTCAGACACAGATGCAAACACATCGGACACTCTGGGACACTTCTGACACCACAGTGCTTGGCATGCACAGCATGTACTATTTAATGTCAGCACTGCAATCAGCGCTTCAATGAGTCATCTGTTTGCACATGCAGGAACACAAGAATGATGATGCAGCCTTGACATGAGGTTTGACAGGTTGCCTTAAACAGTGAACACATTGAGGCATCTTGAATGATGAACGCTTTATGAGGAAGTGATGTGGTGCATGAGCACAGATGAGCCTGGGACGATGAACCAAGGAACCTTCACTCAGACAACTCCCCGTCGCAGTGTTTGGGTCACACTTAGTCACATTAAATGTTTTTCAGGATTAAAACTTGAACTTGAACTAAATTTTGCATGTGTGCTGATATGTACAGTGATATGGATGTTGCATAGCAATTGTCAAATTATTTTAAAAAGTGAAAACAAAAAGAATCTATCCTCTTTCCAAGTTTAAGAAGATAAGTTGCAGTAGACTTTTTAAATTTGTATCACTGTAAAAAAATGTATGTGAAATTGTAAAAATATAAAATTAGGAGATAAAGGCAGCACGGTGGTTAGCACCGTTGCCGCACAGCAAGAAGGTCCTGAGTTCAATTCCAACATCAGGCCGGGGTCTTTCTGTGTGGAGTTTGCATGTTCTCCCCGTGTTTGCGTGGGTTCCCTCCGGGTACTCCGGCTTCCTCCCACCGTCCAAAGACATGCAGCTTGTGGGGATAGGTTAATTGGATAATCCAAATTGTCACTAGGTGTGAATGTGTGAATGAATGTGAGTGCGAATGGTTGTCTGTCCCTGTGTGTTGGCCCTGCGACAGACTGGCGACCTGTCCAGGGTGTACCCTGCCTCTTGCCCTATGACAGCTGGGATAGGCTCCAGCGCCCCCCGCGACCCTGAAAAGGATAAGCGGAAGCGAATGGATGGAGATAAAGTATCATATCTAAAAGGTAAAGTTGGGTTTTCTGGGGAGTCGTATTTAGAATTTGTGTGTGTGTGTTTGCGTGTTTGCATAGCTTTGCTCCCACATACATCCACCATCAGTACATCAGCGCTGTCACTGTGCAATGTGGAGAGATCACTGGAGGTAATGTAGGGAGAACAGGGTGGAGACGAGGCGTCCAAGAGACGCCAAAGAATCCTTCTATACTTTAAAAGTAAAACATGAATACACAGCTCTGATTACAAACCCCTTGCCTCCCCTTCTTTTCTATTGGTAACTTTCTTTCTCTTATGTCACCACCAACAATGATTCACTCATCTCTGACCTGCACCAAAGATATATTACATAGTCCAGTCAACAAATACTCTTCCTCCTCAGCGAAACCAGCCACATCAGGTCGAGATAGACTCACAGCTAGGCCAGTTACTCACACAAATTGGCATCATCGACCCACAAATCTGATGCTTCAGTGCATTTTGGACATCGCTGCAAAACAATCGAGGTACACACAACATGATGGGAAGGTGTCCGGTCCTCATCAGGACTTGAAATTAGGTAAATAAAACTTCAGATCAAAAATGACACGACATATTACACCATGTCATTATTTACTTAGTGCTTCTATAGAGTATCAGAGGGTAAGTAACAGCCAGGTGCTGCTAATCAAATCAAACTGATTATCAGTAAGAGTGAGAAGCTCTATAAAAGAAAAGTCTTTGCTTGTCTGGAGCATTCAGGTGTGCGTCAGAGATATCAGCAGTGATCTTACAGACACAAGTATCGCTGCCTCTCTACCTCGAAAAAGTTATGAAGTAATTTCCAAACAATTTGACATCCAGATCTACAGCGACAACATTTAAGACCGCTGCCTATCTTCCCAGAGGTGAATGTCCTGAGAAATTCCCAAGATCAGGCGATACGATGCTCAGAGAAACGACGAAAAACCATATACACTACAGGCCTCGGTTAGTGTTTTAAACGTTAAACTTCATGACAGTACAGTTCAGTAAAAAGACTGAACAAGAATGTTTTGTTTGGAAGGATTTCCAGGAGAACGACTTTTCTCTGACATGGACGAATCATTCGTTTTGGTCATTTCGTGGGACAGTATTAAAAATACTTAACAATAAACAGTCTTAAATGCCAAACAGGCACATTTGGTTTGAATTCCAACATACAGGATTTGAGAAGATCCAGGGAGCCTTTAAATTTCATAAAGGTTGTGTTCGAGAAACATAAGAGTAGTCGATTTTTGATAAGCGGGTTTGTTTTTGAACTGTTTAGAGAATGTCACTGCTGCAACTGTGTCAAAGGCTCCAAAATAAAAGTTTAGATAAAAAAAGATTTATTGACAAGCAAAACAGCATCTCTATATATTACATAAAGTCATCTTATGTACAAAATAAATTTGTATTGACTGAAAACACACAGTCCTCGTGCTGGAGCTGCATGTTCAGAGTCTTTGCAGTCATCCTTGTCAGCTCACGGTCACAGCACTTTATTCTATGCTTCTGCACTTTGGAAACAGCAGATGTGGAGTCAAATCAGGATTTGTTGTCTTTGCCTGCTTGGCTGGGGGGAGGATCCATCAGGTCCTTAAATCCCAGTTTCTCCAGAGGCTCCTTGGTCATCAGCTGACTGAAAACAAAAAATAAAACCAAGACGATTATACATGTTACCTTTGTCGATTCACTAGGTAACATTTTCATTGGCTTTCTTACTGGTCCATTCGGCACTCCAGGTAGTCTTTGGACTGCAGTCGGCACATGGAGTTGTCATAGTTGTTCTCTCTGAGACATTTCATGAACTTTTCTTTGAAGGCTTTGCACTCTCCTGGAAAAACAAAAGGACAAAATCAGGACTTGTGGATTTTGTATGGTCATCTGTAACCCCCAGTAAAAAAACTGTTTCTTCCGAGCCACACAACGCTAGTGCTCAGTTATAACAAGTACTTAAGGGGAATGTTAAAGAATCAGGAGCCCACAGGTTGTCATCAACTTTCAGCCCCGATAAGGCTGCCCATCACGATCATCAGTCAGGATTTACAGAAGAAGCTGACATCCAGCACAAGTTATCGAGAACAATGGCCAACAACATAATGCACATATATTTGATTTTTAATTGCCATTAAAAGTCTTTGAAAGTTATGACACGCTAATGAGGGTTCTTCTGTAGATCATACACGCAGAAAAAAAAAATCATGTTAATAAAAACAGAATCAGTGAAGTTTGTATGAAACACAACATTTGTGCTACTGCCAAAACTTTCTGTCCATGACTGTGTATCATGATACTTTTCTAGCTTTTTAAGTGAAGGGCTGCTGCCAACATATTGTTGAAGGTTCTGTCCAGTTTATATAGAGCAGGACAGACATTTGTGTTTTCAAATGAAAGAAAAAAAATCAAACAGGTGAGGCGTTGTCCTACAAAGTTTCCTGTTGTTTGTGAGTGAGTTGTTTTACATACACTTATCATGCGCATGAATGGTCATTTTGAGCTTTTATAATTTATAAGGTGCAACTTGCTAAGGAACATTTAACCAAATAGTGCGGGTGTACATATATGAGCCTGTGTTGATTAAAGAAAATAATTTCAAACTTGTGCACCCAATTATAGTTTTGAAAACCATGAAAGATGTGTGGTGCTCATCTTCATTTTCATTAAATGTCTCTTATTTTAATAAAGCAAACTGATCAGAAGTTTAATGTAGTTAAGAACATTTATAACTGGCATAAATATAACGCAGAGCAGCACATCATACATGTTTGTGTAAATGCTATTTTCATTACAGACCTTCTGTCCTAATAGCAATAGCATCAAGCATCGCTGTAAACGTCCATGTACCAATCCTGCTAAAAGGCAGCTGACTTAGACAAAGGTCTTCTAAATATTTATAGCATACACTGTCACAGTTATTATTAATTCTGTCGCTGTTGTGTCTGCGGTGAGGGGAACGAGAGTTATTTAACGGGGAAGACAGGCTCAGCTGGAGCTTACCGAAATGGTCCAGAGGGAACGAGCCTTTGTCCGGAGGCCGAGGTTTAAAAGTCTTCGACCCGAAATTCATAGCGGTAGACATTTTCTCTCAGTACACGGAGGGCCGTCTCAAAATGTTTTGACTAACAACAGCCTCTGCGTACGACCCTGCTGTCGCGCATGTATGACGTTTTATTTTGAGGGCTCGGCAGACAGACATTAGTAATCGATTGATGCTATCGTAAACTGTCCGCCCTTTCGTGAAAGAATAAGAGCTGATATTAATTAAACCCATATATGGGTTTAATTTTGGTCCTAATAAATGTGTAACTTTTTCCGTGGCATTAACAACCAGTCTGCTAAAAATGACCATGTAATGCACAATAGCAAACCGATACTATAGGACTACAGGGGGAAAGCACAGTGATCAGAATTTCCCCTCATTATAAACAAATGACTTTGGATACTTTGCAAAATAAAGTAAAAAACTAAAAAAACAGTTTCATAATTCAAAATAACATAACGGACTAAAAAAGAAAATAATAATCATTTTATTTTTCCATTACTGTGCCTTTATACGTACACCATAAACTTCTCTGATTATTAACTGACAATGCTGCAGCTTTGTAAAACTCTGTAACTGTACACTGAATCTGATAGAACCGATTCATACTGTTCTCTTAGATACTGTAAGAAATTGAAAATCATAACTGCTGGTTGAAAATATTATTTAAAAATGATTTGATGCAACAAAAACGATTGCCTCAGGCAGCTGACGACAGACGGTGATGAGGAACAGGAAGAGAAACTGTCACGGACGACCAAGCCCCTGCATGGGATGACAGACAGAGGAACTGACTGACATTAGGAAATCCTACTGGTTAGAAGCCGACAGCACAGAGGCTCTGATGATGGCAGCACAAACACAGGCCCCAAGTGCCAGATCCATAGAAGTAAGCGTTTACCACAACCAACAGGACCCAAGCTGCAGACTGTGCAAGGCTGCCCCAGAGACTATACACATGGCAGGCAACAGGATGTAAGATGCAAGCTGGGACTGTGTGCAAGAACATCTGTGCTGCATATACCCTAAAAGTCCCCAAGTCCTGCTGGGAGACACCAACAAAGGTGGTTAAGAGAAACAGGCCAAATGTGCTGTGGTGGCTGAAAAGGTGCATAAAGTCAGAGTTGTGTTAAATGACAGCAACATCAGGAAGACGGAGCAGGAGAAAATAGGAAAATACCAGCGGCTGAAGGAACATCTGGAACAGATGTGGAAGTCCAAAGCGATCCCAGTGGTAATCAGGGGTCTCCATCCAGGAGAGTGCAACCCTGGAAACAACCTGCAACCTACCCTCAGATGGGAGATATATGTTAATATGTATTTATTAATAGTAGGCACACTTTATTCACCTCTCCGTTGCTGCGTGTGCATTCAGGGCACTTTCATGTTATCAGTTTCATTTAAATGACATTTTTGCACGAGGGGAGGATCCGACTCCACTGGATTCTTTAAACGTGCAGCTTCACCTAGCTCACCGCTGGATGTCTCACTTTTCTAAGATATAAGGCTGAAGGGAAAGCAGGCAGACAGACAGGAGGGGAGGAGGCGGCGATGGTAACGTGTGGGCTTGATTATTATGCAGCCAAAGAGCCTGGGTAATAGAGCTATCAGTGAGAGGCAGAAAGAGCTCTCGGCGCGGATCGCTCAGTTTCCTTTTCTCTCTCTGCTCTCTTATCCTCGGGCACAGCTCGGATCGGAGGTGGCAGGTGACCAGTCTGTCTGTCTGTCTGCTGGACCCCAGCGGCGGATGTTCTTGGGCACCTTCTTCCCACCGCGGTGAGGCTGGACGGATAAACTCACCATGGCGCTGGAAGCGGAGGGGAACAAGCTGCAGCTGCAGGACGTGCTGGCGAGACCGGGCAACGACAAGTGCGCGGACTGCGGCAATCCAGGTAAGGCAAACCTTCCCCCCTCCACCCCGTCCACCAGCCCCGTTACTGAAAACCCGGCGCCCGGTGGAGCCAGCGCATCCAGCTGCCGGTGCGCGTGTGCGTTTCGAGCCGCTGTACACCAGCAGGGGGTACATGAGCCAACTGGCACTTCAGAACCGCACAAGTCTGAGCGAGTCTGATGACAAAGGCCCGCAGATACCCGAGGACAAAGTAAACCAAAGTAGGCCTGACAGTGGACTCTGGACTTATAAGTCTGAGCCATAAACCAGTTAAACTGTGTGAAGACATGCCAACTCTGCTCCTCACTCCGTGTGTGTGTGTGGTTTTGTGTTATTACAGTCTACACTGTCAGCAACCTCCATAAAGCTCAGTTATTACTTGTGTGTGAGTGGTTTTGCTCTACATGTTCCTGACTGTGTGTCCACCCTATTCCTGTGCAGCTATTTATGTTCATTTTTCACTGTCTTCATCTCTCCACCCCCCCACCCAGATCCTCTCTTCATCATCCTTTCAGTACACCCCTCCTTCCTCGTTGCTCAAATGGCAGCAAACCAGTGAGTGGCCAGTCGAGGCTCCAGTACGGGCCGAACGCCCAGTGCTTGGAGCCGAGCCTGCCCAGGACGCCTGTTCCTTGGCCCCGGTTACGGCTCCTCTGAGGACTGGCTGTAGCAGAGCAGCATTTTTTTTTTTAAATGTTATTTATTTATTTATTTATTTGAGCCAGAGGCACTTTTGCAAAACGGGATAGCTTTGTCCGAGGGGTAGACACTTAAAGAGGGATTTCATTGTGATTGTAGCAAGGTGGCAAGGTTGTTATTTTTTGTGGCTGATGCAGCTTTTAATTAGCAGAAGCATTTTTCTTTTATTTTCCTTTTTTTTTTTTATCAGCAACCTACATAACAACAGTTCAGCCTTTTGTCAGTTTATAACAGCTTTTACACAATGGTTAAAGTGAGATTTGGCAGGGCGGGGGAACACTGAGATCCGGTGTAGTGGTGCAGCAGGGAACAACGACTCACCTTAAAATAACTCAGAGATTGATTTGTACCGTGAGCTCCAGTGGGTTTGTGTCTTAGCGGACAGCTTGAGTCCAAAACCATGACTACTTAATATTATCTCTATGTGTGTATGGATACCTCAGACTGCCCTCCACCAGGCCAATATCAATCAATCAATCAATCAATCAATCAATCAATCAATCAATCAATCAATCAATCAATTCTTATCTGCTTATCCAATTCACGGTTGCAGAGGGGCTGGAGTCTATCCTAGCGACCACAGGGCGAGAGGAAGGGTACACCCAGGTTGCCAGCCTGACACAGGGCTAACACAGAGAGACAGACAATACATTCACACTCACATTCACACATCTCTGTAATTTAGAATCACCAATTAACCCAACCTTGAGACCAAACCCATGACTGCTTGATATAATGTAAGTTTGCACATGGATACCTCAACCAACCCTCCACCAGCCCAAATAAAGTAAATTAAAATTAGCCACAGTGTTGCAGAGCCACATCCACAAGAAGAGGTTTTGGTACATATCCGCTGAAAGCTAACAAAGTGTGAAATTATCACTTGAAATTAAGTTTATGGTAGTTAGCAAGGCATCACTGTTATTTTCGTTATACTTTTCGTCAATGACCCTAGTTTTTTAACCTTAATTAGAGTTATAAAAATTGATTAGTATGAACAATAGGCTCAGTAGATATTTTACTAAGTAGTTTACAAATGAGTCCCACTGGTGTGCTGGGTTTGGTGGAAAATTGTGGCATTCAGAAGATGCATCCTAGCTGACCCCTGTGAGACCCCAGCCATACGTGAATGCTATTAAAACATATGGGATGGTTGTTCAGTAGAATAGAGTAGAAAAGAGAGTAGAATACTGATGGGCAGTAGTCATTAGCTTCATTGTTAATTAGTAAATATTAGCATACTTGAGAAAAGAAAGTACTTTGTAAGTGTTACTTGTGCTGGAAACCAATTCTCCAAGCTGAAATTAAAATGAAACCTGATCTGTTATATATCTAAAAGACATCCTTGTCAAGTATGCTGTCTTCTTTAAGATGATGAACATGGTAAAGGTTATAGACGGTTAGCATTAGCATTGTTTCTGTGAGCGTGTGGCTGTGTTAGCATAAGCATTTATTTGCAAACCTGTACAGACTCACAGGCCAGCTAGCATGACTACAGGCTGTTTGGGGAAAGCTGGCACAATGATTTACACTGATCAAGCGTTATTTGTCTCTTGGGATGTCGTTTTTGATGATTTGTTCACTGTTCTGCAACAGTTCACTATGCCTCAGGGAAAGATTGGCATTGAATGTTCCCGAGCTAAAACTGTTAAGCAGTTTTCCCTGGCAAGTACACCACTTTCACCTTTGCAATGATTGCACAATAGAATCTCGCCTCTGAAGAGCAGTTGATGTTCTGTTCTGTGTGGCAGTGCCAATTGTATCCGAGATGTAATACAACAGTTTAGGGAAAGGAGCTGGAAAATCAGATCCGCCAAGTCGTGTACACTCGTTTTCCTCAAGAGGTGATGAAATTTCCTTCAGCATGCGTGCTATAGTTTAGTTGAATCCAACTGCTTTGTTTCCTAATTACTGTGCTTCTTTCATAAAATTTCACAAGAGTACAAGCAGCACAGATGAAACCCCCACCAGTACCACTTCCCCTGTTGGCAGGAACCAGGAATCCCCAGGCTAATAATTCACATCTCATCAAGATATGAATTTTTGATGCTGGTTTTGGTGGTTCCATTGTGAGATGGTTTCAATATAGAGAAAAACAGACAAATCCGCTCAATAGACAAAAGAGAAAGGAAAAAAACATCATTGTGGCTGTTAAGTAGAATATAACAGATACCGTACAAAGAGGTAAGTTCAAAATGGGAAATAGTTTTTTCATATTTAGTGAAGCAAACATTTGATTTTCCTTAAAGGAGTGCCATCTATCCATTTGTTCTGCTTATCCAGTTCTGGCTTGTGGGAGAACTGGATCCCAGGTATCGAAGGGCGAGAGGTGGGGTACACCCTGCACTCCTATATCCAATCTAAAACCTGGAAAGAATCCACACAAGCATGGTGAGAACAAGCTTGTTCGTTCAGGCCACAGGCTGATTTCGAACCCAGTAACCTTCTCCCTGTACTCAGAATTTTCTTATTAATTTTACACATCAGTCACTGACTAAGAAACAGAGCAACATTGCACACTTCCCAGGTAGAAACTTGTCATCGACAAGGTGGATCTGCCCTAAAGCAGCGGTGCCCAAACCCGGGCCACAGACCAGTACCAGTCTGTGAGTCATTTGGTATCAGGCCGCGAGAGTTGATGCTCGGGTGTGAAATCTATGGTTTTCTGGGTTTTCTATTTTTTATCATTTTTATTGTTAACTCGGTTTCCCTGGGTCTTTTCCCATGTGTTATGAATCTTTTTTTTTTTTTTTTTAATTTTGTTGTATTTATCTGGAACACCTTAAAGGCCGGTCCGTGAAAATATTGTCGGACATAAACCGGTCCATGGTGCAAAAAAGGTTGGGGGCCGCTGCCCTAATGGATGCTCTACTTTATCCCCCTCTTTTGCTTTAATAGGGCATCAGTTTACAAAATGAACAACATGTTGTGTTCAGTGAGAAATGAAACTAGCGATTGAGGCCATAAACTCATCAGAAGACTGGTCATTTCATAGATTGAGGGAGCATAAAGGTCATTTTTCACAGGCCTATATAAAAATTGCACTTATTTTATCTCCCAGGAGATGCCGGCAGCATGTCCCTCAATTAATCTTGTATAATGGCCATTCCCAGATGTTGCAGTTCACACAGTTCTTCTCCTAGTTGACTTAGTGGGAGTACAGACATTTAAATTTGTTTGAAATCTGATTGCATTAATCACAGTGGTGCATTTGTTAAAGAATCTGTATGCAAATGGTTTCTAAATTTAAGACCAGACCAGAAACCAAGACAAGCGACTGTTAAGTGGGCGTGAGGGCTTTCAGCTAGTTCACAAGTAAACATTTACACTCTGAAAAGGTCTTCTCCAGAAATATATCACTTTCTGCAATGACTCACACGATAATTCAAATGGGATTAGGAAATAAGAAAAGCATACATTGTGCTAGACAAAATTATTTTGGAGTCTAGTCCACTCGCCGTCGTGTGGTTGTCTGGCTCTCGCCTTCTCTCGATTTCACACCTACAGCTAATTTAGAATCACAAATGAACCTTAAGCAGATCTTCGGTGTGTGGGAGGAAACCCGTGCAGAAGCACTCTAAACAGAAAGATCTTTCTTGGTGACGAATGAAATATGTCAGAAAAAAGACAGTTTCTAGCTTTACTTTGCTATAAAGGTGACAGGTTAGCCTGCTTTTCCTGAAAGATGAGGCCCTCCATTTTCCCTGCTACGCTACATCGCATGAAATCCTTCTATTGTTCGTGAATTTGCAGACTTACAAAGTAAAACACATCGCAGCATCAGCAGTGACCTGCCTGTCCTTCCTCACCCGTGTCTTATCGTCCCATCTCAGATACAACATTCATTAAGCAGGCAGAAAGCTTGCTGGAATTGGTCTGAAAACACGCATGGCTTGTGGATGTTTTTTGTAATGCTTAGTCATTCTTACTTTGCCCTTCCTTACCTTTGCGTTTCTTCCCCTATCTTCACTCTGCTGGTGCGCTTTGATGAGACCGCTGAGAGGCTGAGCTGGGCGCCTGTGCTGCAGGGTTTCTCTGTAGCTCAGCAGCACTGTGGTTCTGCCCTCTGCTGAGGACACACAAATGATTTTTTGCCTCCAGAGAGAAGCCTCAGCAATCCTTTTAGGTGTGCAGAAGGTGTTTATAGAACAGCAAATCAGCAGGTCCAAGATGAGATATAACGAGGTTTAGGTTCCTTTTGCAGTACCACTCATTGCTTTCTGAAAGCGGCCGGCCTGGGTTCAAGTCCGACCCGCAAAATAATCAGAAATAAATAATAAATAATCAGAATACAAGTTGATACTCATCTAAGTCGAGTTTGCTATTGCAAACAGACTCGCTGTAGACGAGTTGCGTTCAGCATAGACAAACAAACATAGATTGATCGTAACGTGTTGACCATATAAACTGGCCAAGTTTATAAATCAAACGGCAACTATTTGCATATCTTTGCCAGTCTGAGAGTGATTGCTGTAAGTTACTCCCATCAGGCAACGTGTGTCCTGTGATTGAAAGTGTTTGCCCTCTGTGAATCAGTTCATCAGCACAACGACTCACAGTTGGTTGACGAATGCGAAAAAATGCGATGAAATGGGCAACCATCAATTTTTTCAAGTCACAAGGAGGTTACGGTCCTTATTTTACGCCAGTCAGACTGAGCTGTAATACAGTTTAGGATCACATGGGCTTTAATTTTAAGGTGTTTTGAGCATTTTTTTATGATCTGACATCGGACGAAATACTGAACAAATGTTTTTACGTCATCCTTTGCAGTCTGCTTTCTCAAGAGCAGCAGGAGGTTCTCCACTTCTAATGCACTCTCGCTACATGAAATTGTTTGATTTCAGCAAAGGTTGTCATTCGGTTAGAGTGTGCAGTAGGCTGGATGCATGAAGGGCATTGCTTCAGGGTAATTCTCAGTTCTCAGTTTGCTCAATAATACATTCTAACTTAGCTCTAAGCAGCAGGCAGGTTAAAGACTGTCACATCTCCATTCCAGCTCAACTTCTGTGTTCTTGCTTACAGTTCTGCTGGGTAATACTGACAAAAAACCTGAGAGAATATTTACAAAGTTCTCTTAACCATCTATGCCAAGTATGGCCTGGAAGCCCCCGAGGTCAAAATGGGAGACGTCCCGTAGGGTGGTCAAGAATAACCGAGCTAAGATCTTGTGGGACTTCCAGATAAAGTGGTGGTGGCTAACCAACCGGACACAGTGGTTGTAGACAAACAGAAGAAGACGACCGTAGTGATAGATGTAGTGATACCGAATGATGGCAACTTCAGGAAGAAGGAACATGAGAAGCTGGAGGAGTACTAAGGGCTAGGAGAAAAGCTTGAGAAGATGTGGAGGGTGAAGGTAACAGTGGTCCCAGTGGTAATCGGAGCACTCGGTGCAGTGACCTCCAAGCTAGGCGACTGGCTCCGGCAGATTCCAGGAACAACACTGGAGATTTCTGTCTAGAAGAGCACAGTCCTAGGAACAGCTAAGATTCTGCGCAGGACCCTCAAGCTCCCAGGCCTCTGGTAAAGGACCCGAGCTTAATGGATAAAGACCGCCCACAGGGTTGAGAGGGGAACTTTTTAGATATATAAAATTATATAATGCTTGACTTGTATATATAAGTCAAGCATTTGTTTAGCAACATGAAGCTGTAAATATAGAATATAAACTTCTTTAATGTGGAATCAGGCACTAATGATAAAATATATCAGTATCTTTAGATCTTTCTGTTTCTTAGACTATGATCTGTTTGCCTTGCTGTAGGCTCGATTTAGTAAAGTTACAGTCTTTTTCTGTCATCCAGCAGACAACCGACTGAAATAAAACAGCATTCTAATAAATATGGCAGCACAAAGCCTTGATACATAATAAGAAGCAGTTTAAAATCAGTACAAAAATAGATGAGTAGATTGTTCTGGATTCTTCTGGAAATGAAATACACCTTTTTGAAATACACATAAATACACATAAAATATCAGAATGGTCTTTCTGGTGTTTAACATTAAGGTGTTATTGATTAGATCACCAAAGGAGAGCATACTGAAAATGAACAAAACAGTGGGTGGTATATGAAATCAAACAGAGCATTGGATTCAAGGAGGTTGAGGTCAACCCACACTCTTAATTTTCCAAGACTCTAGTGACCTCATAACAAGCCCACATAACACACACATATACACACACAACTGCTTAGTGTACTTTTTTCAGACGTTTCATTGTCAAGGATTTCACCAAGTCTCCTTTTTAGGGAGTTTCAGGGAGACAGAACGCTAATTCCTCTTTATTGGAACTACACACCAGCCTTTAGGGATTCTGTACAAAAAATTTCCTTGAAGTATTTTACGTTCTAGAAAGCTGTTTGACCTAATGATTCTGAGGTAACTGTAGAAATATTGTATTAACATGACAAAGTAACCTTTCAGGAAGGTGTGCTTGCATGAATTAGCCAACAAAGCTGAGCAGGATTGTTCTGAAACAAATATTTTGCTATTTATTTATTAGCTATACATTTAGCTATTCTACTAAATATAGGGGTTGACACAGTGACATCATCATTATCAAAATACTGAGCCACTTTACACTTAAACCCATGCCACTTTTACGCTATGATTTTGTATACTTGGGCCATTGAGCCTAAAATCAGCTTTAATTCTAAGATAAAGCGGTGTGGCCTAGTACTTCTATCTTTATACCTCATACATTAGTAAGGTTATAACTAAAAGCTACATAGTTTGTTTGGTCCTTCCATAAAAATGTCTACTGTATGGGCATCAACCTTCACCCCTTGGTTTTGGATTGCTGTGGGCAATGTTTGAAGGCGTCCAGTATAGCTGTGAGATACCCCAAGAGTTCATTTTCTGTGCACCAATCATTACTGTTGATAGCTGGTAAAAGAGAAATTGCCCTCAGTTTTAGAACCAGTGGCATTTCAGCAAATGCATTTCCTCCTTTGGTTGTACTCGTGTACTCAGAATAGAAGTTGGGGGGGAGTGGAATTTACCAAGCATGTCCAAGTGACCTTAAAATGAAAGGAACACAGTGCAGTGATACTTGCTTCTAGAACAGACTTTAGCATTAGATAAGATCTATTAGTAAAAAAAAATGTCCTCAAGTTAAGAACATGAAAAGCAAAGAAAAGTAATGAGGTAGTAATCCATCCATAACAAAGCTAGCCCTCTATTTAAGTGAACCAGGCTACACACAGTGACCACACTAGCCCACAGTGGAGCAAGGAAAATTATGATACTTACCCAACAGTCATAACCTTAAAATCTATCCCCATGGCAGCAGGTAAGAAACACGAATCAATGATTTGGGAAGAGCAAATTCAATGGATTCAATGGGCAATATTTGTATTTGCAGAGACATTTCTTCTGGAACGTCTGTCTTTTTAAAATGAAGAACCCCTGAGAGAAATGAAAGCATGTTGTGGTGTCTGTTTTGTTTTTTGTTTTTTTTACCAACACAATGGGTCATAACCTCAGCTGGCCCTACTTTCTAGCTATTAATCTCCAACACAATGCCACTTCTGACAGGCATGTGTATGAGACATACTGTACAAATGACTCTGCTGCAGATGCATGAAAGTGCTTGCAGATGCTCACAGTCACAGGCCGCCACTGTAAGAATATAAATGCCCCTCACCCATTCATTCATCCTCTGTCCAAAGCTCCGGTGTCTCCCTAAGAGGTGAGCCCAATAAGATCTCCTGCAAAGCTTTTTTTCTCCTCTCTCTGAACAGTTGCTCAGAGATGCAACACAGTACTGCTGCATTTAAAGAAAAAACATGTCTCAAACAGCATATGCACTGTAAGGAAAAAAAAGTCACACTACATCAGGAATTTTCCACCTCCTGCTCACTACGACTGTGCATCTGTTGTTCACAGCTATCCTGTTGAGAAACATCACTCATGTACATGTAGAGGAAAAAGCCCTCTGCGTATGTGCATGTGTGGTTGTGTGTGTGTGTGGTTTTGTGTGTGTGTTGTTAGTCAGTCATGCGGCCACAGTAATCTCCCTGAGTGCCGCCTGTTTCTCTGTAAGGCCTGACTCAGACAGAGATGACCTCACCACCGAATGGCAGGTTGTATGTTTTCGTGTCAGCAGGGGTTGGTTTGGTGTGAGTGTGTGTGTGCGTGTGTGTGTGTGTGTTTGTGTGGGTGCCTGTGAGTTTTTATATTGTTGTTGCAAAGACCTAAAAAGGAAGAGGTTTGATTCCCTTACATTAAAGCGCTGCTGCTTGAAGCTTCATTGCACTCCAGAATGATTAAAGGATGACTTGACGTTTATAAAAGCGTCACCTGCTTGTCATGGGTTAAAAGAGATGAAATGGAGGAAGATTATCACAGATGCCAGCTAACGCTCTCGGGAGAACTCACATCATCCCTCTGTTTGCTTCTTCCACTCCTCCAAACCCTCATCTCTGTTCTCCGCTTCCATCTAGATCTCTAAATCTCTAAACCTTTCCGCTTCAGACAGAAATGCAGAAATGGTGTTGGGTTTTGGGTTTTTTTTTTGCCTCCTTCAACCTTTCGTTCCCCTGCCTCTCATATGATTCCCTTGAGTATTACACACTGCTGTCACTATGTGTGCATGTGTGTGTGTCTGTGGTGCGCCACGCTGAGGGCCTCTTTATTTAAGAAATAGCAGCTGCACGGAGAGTGAGATACAGAGAGAGAGAGACTTTTGAATGTTGCTCAGTAAGGGCACCCTCAGTACTTTCAGTCGCTTGTAGCTGTGCACATGCAGGTTAGGATGTGCATATGTTCTGTAGCACAGTATACACACATGCATATGCATCCATTAGCAACATCATTATCCATAAATGCCACACTGGCACACTAACATTAGTCAATATAATCACATTTAAACTTATAAAATATATTTTGTTTTTGTTAATACTGTATACTGATAGCACAGACTGTATATAAAAGATGGAAATAACTGGCTCTGACTAAAAAAATGTTCATGGACTTGTTACTCACATGTTTGTCTCAATAAGCTCGCCCTGCTTGACTGTTTACTTACAATACAATACAATGTACACTGTACAGTAAGTGGCTCGATGGAAGAAGACTACGGTGGTCCAGAGAGGTCAAATAGATTGCAACTTAAGTAGCAAATAGAAAAATGCTGCAAGAGCACACAAATAACAACAGAAAAAGAAAAAATAATGGCACAGACCAAGTGACAGAAACCAAAACGTGAAGGATTTCCCCCAGACACACTTAAAGTGGTCTTAGTGCTGTGTCAGGCCCATCCATCCATCCATTCGCTTATCCTTTTCTTCAGGGTCGCGGGGGGTGCTGGAGCCTATCCCAGCTCTCATAGGGCGAGAGGCAGGGTACACCCTGGACAGGCCGACAGTCTGTCGAAGGGCTAACACACAGAGACAGAATACCATTCGCACCTATGGGCAATTTAGATTGATCAATTAACCTATCCCCACTAATTGCATGTTTTCGGACTGTGGGAGGAAGCCAGAGTAGCTGGAGAGAACATGCAAACTCCACACAGAAAGACCCCGGCCTGATGCTGGAATTTAACTTTCTTTTCGTAAATGATGCTTCCTTTACTTCCCATCCCTTCGCTATTCTCCCTTAGTTTTTGTCAGTAATCAGCCTAAAAGTTGAGATATTTGAGTATTCAGTGGAAAAAAAAACCACCAAATGAACACTGCCATGTCTACAGCTAAAAATACCAAACTTTCAGCTGAGAAACTGGAACAAGAAAGACGATCACTTCCAAGTAACTAACTGTGGCTGCCAGGATTGCTTGTCATTTAGTCTTACCAGTCAGCTAACTTGAATTGTGATTCTTTGCATTTGCTACCCACCAATCAGCCCATCTGTGGTATTCACATGTGTGATCCTCTTTGTTTCTCTTTCTCATATTCTAACATTCAGTTTCTCACTTTGCTCTGTCTTCCTCTTTCCATTGCACATCGCGCCTCTTGACTTTGAACACTTCATCAGCATGGGCAGAATCAGCCTGTGTGTGATACAGTGACTCACATGCACCCTGGCTGACCACCCACAGATGCTGCTGCTGTTGTGCTGCGTTGCAGAGAGAGTGGTTTTTCTTCAGTTTTGCACATTCTCCCAGAGTCTTTATGTGTGTGCATTTGTGTGTCTGATGCAACTAGCTCGGTAACTAAGGTCTGATCAGATCTCAGGTGGTCTGCTTCCTGTCAATAGGCTAAATAGGATTTCCCCAAAATCATATTTTGCGGCCCTGCTCTCCTTTATGAGCAGGAGCTCACTCAGCCATAGTCTGGTGTAATATTCGCTTCATTTACTTTGCCTCTGTAACCTCTTAACAGCGCTGGCATCAGCACCTTCAGTATTTATAGTCTGAACCTTGAGCTGCTGTTCTTTTTGTTAAAGCATCTTCATAACAAGACTTTTGCACCCCTCCTTTTTTATTTGTCCTGTATCTTTCTCTCTGTATCGCGGTCTTGTCCTGCTTTCACAAATTTCATTTCCTCCTTTTCCCTCTCTCTTTTACCTTCATCATTTCTCTAATCCCCCCCCCCCCCCCCCCCCCCGGCTCTCCCTTCTTCCCTTTCTCTGTCTCTCCTGCAGAACCAGACTGGGCGTCGCTGACTTTGGGTGTGTTTGTTTGCCAGGCCTGCTCGCTCCTTCACCGGAGCATCCCACACATCAGCCGGGTCAAGTCTGTCCAGGACACATGGGATGCCAGCGAGGTGGAGGTAGGGTGGGAATGTCAAAAATCTCCACATACCTTTAACCTCAGTCCACTTGCTGACATTTGATGACATTTGAACAATAAAATGAATGTGAGACAAGGCTTCCACAGCATTGAATTCCTACACTCCTACATTTTGTGTCGAGAGAAAGAGATGGAGGACTAACGCTGCTGTTTTTCTTGCATACTGCTTGCACTACGCCTCCACAGCGTCAGATGGTTTGGGGTCACAGGCAAGCGACAACTACGATTTTCTCAAGAGAATACAGGAGGAGGTGTAGTCTGATCAGGTGTAACACACGGTGTTTATCAGGACAGCATCAAATATTTTTTTTAAAATATGGCAATAAAACCAACTTTGCGATGCTATTAAATTACTGTGATGATAATGTCGTGAACAGAGCTTTAATTTAACATCAAATACAATCCACCTCCTCTGTTGTGTGGAGTTCAATTCACTTTTATTTATATAGCACCAAATCACAACAACAGTTGCCACAAGGGGCTTTATACTGTAGGAGCCTCTAATAGTACCGAGAAAAAAGAAAAGAAAATCCCAATAATCAGACGACAACCTATGACGAAGCACTTGGCGAGAGTGAGAAGGAAAAACTCCCTTTTAACAGGAATAAACCAGGTTCAGGTAGCGGTGTAGAGCTAGAGATCAATAGTAACTATTGATTAATTGCAGGGTGGTGTATAAACACAGAGTGGAAAGAGGTGAGTGAAGAAGAAACACTCAGTGCATCATGGGAAGCCCCTTAGCAGTATAGACCTATTGTAGTATAACTAAGGGACGGTCAGTGTCTCTAAAAGTAGAGAAGGTGTGTCTCCCAAATACAAACTGGGGGTTGGGGGGCGTCTGAAAGCTGAAGGCTCTGCCTCCCATCCTGCTTTTAAATACCCGAGGAACCACAAGTAAACCCGCAGTCTGAGTCTGATTTGTCAGTTGGACATGGAGAAAGGTATCAGCTAAGCCATCAGCTGATGTGGGCAGACAGTGAGATCACCTGATATTCAGGGATTGCTAAACAACTAGCCTGTCCTCTGTCTGAAGGTAGCTAAATCTGCCAGCAACTTTGGAACTAGAGACTAGAGATTTAAACATTAATTGATTTTTATTTATTTTACAAACCTGGTGGAAAAAGCCATCCAGTGTCAATTCAAAAGAGAATGCAAAGGAAATCATTGTATTATTAATAATATAGTTTGTGAACTAATTATTTTAAAAATCTATTTTACAATCTCTTTGGTTAGACATAAATGGACAAACTTTTAGATGTGGATTGTTATGAAATTAGCTAAAGCTGATGTAAAATATTTTTGAGTCTTCTGCAACTGTAGAATAATATACAAATGAAACACTATAATGTATCATAAATACGAGTATTAGTTGTGAGAAAGTTGCTTTTAAAACCTATGAAAGCAACAACCGCAAACAATGGTCAAGTTGTAAAGTGAGCCACTCAGTTTAGTCGACTAGCTAACGAGGTGGCAGTATGTTTTTTTTTCATCACCATTATTCAAGGCAGCTACAGCTGAAATATTGCATAAACATAAGCTTTCATGCAATCTAAATGGATGCCTTATTATTATTATTCATCTTTGTACAGTTGTCAAGAAAGTGGAAAATAGCCATAGAGACCAAAATTATTTTTGTAGCAGGCTGTGCTTTTAATATCTGTGGGGTCATTTTAGAACTAATGACTGTTTGGGGAACTTTAGACTTTCACACATGTGGCTTGGCTTCATGTTTTAGCACCGGAGATGGTTGTTTTTAGCAACTTGTAGCATCATAACTAAAGTGGTGGTGTTAACAGTTGTAGCAAACAGTCCCTTTTGTTAGGATTGTCTTTTGAGTCGCTCTTGCACTTGTTTTAGTAAAATGGCTCCTAGTTTTACATTTTGTGTGTTTTTAAATGTGTCATTCCCAAAATCGCACATACCTTTGAAGTCCACTAGTTAACACCATGACAATTGCAAAAGCAATGGAAAAAAGACTATTTGCCAAATGGTTGTGAATGTTTGCTGGAGGCTAATGGCAGTTGCTGGGAGAATGATTGCTAAAGCCCCTGTCACGTGGCCTAGAGACCAATCAGTGACCCCCCAAGCCACATGTCACTTGGCAACAATGTGCACTCCTCAACCAGTTAGCAAAACCCCTTTGTGTTTGCTTTGGTCGCTAGCTTATTGCTAAATTGCTAAACCATTTGCTTTCAAATTAAAAGTTGTGCCTTTTGAAACATATTGGCCACTGCTGAGGTACAACTTTTACTTTGACAACAAACTTTCATTTCCAGTTTTTATCACACTTTTTCAAGTCGTATTATTGCTCGGCTAATAGGAACTATTAGTGCTGGGATTCTGCTAGCAACCAAAGAATTCACTAGGATGTTATTGGCAACTGATTTCAGCTGGCAGGAGCCAGCAACCTCCAGAAACCACTGCCAACCAGTGGGGGAATACATGATGTATCACTGGAGGTGATACAACCAGTGACTGTGTCACTTCCGTATGACATCACATGAGGAACCTGAATAGAAATCTATGGGAAAGCAGCTTTCTGTCTCGACTTCTGTAAACACTTTCTTTATGAATTTATGGGCTCAGTCACTTTTGGGTCATACTGTGTTTCAAAAAGGGATATTATCTATGGTATGTTAGTTAGCAACGTGGAAAGGCAAGTCATTACCCAGTGAGCAAGCAGTTTCACAATCAGAATTGCTCTTCTTTGTTACATCCAGTTTTTTAAAACCAAGATGGCGGCGGTGCAAACATTAATCCTGCTGCTTCAAAACAGGACTTCACAAATCCATGAATGGTGTCACAGTAGTCCACTTTTTATGCAACCTATGGATAACTTTAAGCCAAACAGTTTATTAACTCAGAGAAGTTAATAAACTATCAATGTTTTATATCAGCTGAGTTTAAATGTTTATATTCTGTTATGAGTCGATTGAAATAACTGCTAGAATTCTTAATTCTTCACGAATATGTGCAAATCCCAATATAAGCGTGCATATTTGATTTGTACCAAATACAAAAACAAAAACCATGGTAACTGAAGCTTAAGCATCACTATTGTTTCTATGGAAACAACCCAGTCAATGGACATGTGATATGGACTTAGTAATGTGACAGAATTAAAAAAATGAGGAGGAGCGATGTCATTTAAAGGAAAAGTGGTGGGTTTTTGAAACCCAGTTCATCTCTGTCTGTTGACACATTCATTATATTTCTAGATTAGCCATAGTGTTTTTCTTCAGCATAGAACAAAAGGCTGCATGATCAGAGTCAGAGTCTCATGTGGCTTGATACAGCCAGTATTGATCTTCCATTAATACTTAGATTTGCTGTGATGCCTGTGCCCTGATATGTGAATTCTAACCAGCTCCATAATTCTGACCTTCAGCCCAACTCTGACTTCCCAGTGGAAGGAGAATATCTCACCATATGGATCAATAAGCATCATTAGTAAAATAATAGTTTACTCTTTTCCCTTGTGTGCCTTGCGATCATGTCCCGGTCAGAATACATCTTCAAGGCATCCTAGTACCGCCCCTGCAAATGTGTAAACACAGAATGCATATTTGGACTTCTGTACTCTGCTGGGGATAAATAAAGTTGTCCGTGAATGAAACAGTGTTGGCGCTCAAAGACTGTCAGTCTGTGACAAAAAGGGACTCAGGGAGCGGTGATGTGAGTCACCAGGAAGGTTGAAGATGTGGGAGGACAGTAATTGGGATGTTATGGGGATTTGACTTAAGGGGTGAGCAGTGGGGGTGTTAGCAAGGAAAATGGAAGAAGAATACACAGGAAGGACAGAGCATTTGGATAAAACCAGAACAAAAGCACATTTATTGGCGGATGGGGGATGCATTTGATTGAGGTACAGGAATACACGAGGGCTTTGTGACGTGCGTTTGGGTTAATATAATTGGGAGTGTTTTAGGATGATTTTGAGATCACTGTTGAGACCTCTGGAGCTGTGTTTTGGTCCCATACCAATAAAATGTCAGTAATCGGAGGAACCACAGCAGTATTCACTTTATTAACTGAACATGGCTTATATTGGGATCAGTGGAAATGCGTCTGTGGTTGTGTTCAGCTAGGTGCTACGAATCACAAGGATATTACTTCATTTTGTTTTGGAATTATAATACCACATTAGGCTTTATTTACACCATGTACTAATGTTTAATCTGTATCTGGACACATTATCTTACCCTTGCTTTTAATGGCGCAACGGAGCAGGCTCAAAAATATAACATAAGACACCACATAATACACCAGAATCTCATTTTTAATTAAAGGCTGGTCATACACCGACAGAGCTAGCAATCCAGGCGAAGACCAAGAAAAATTGCAGAAAAAAGTCCCGAAGGGTAACAATGAGGATATGAACAAGAAGCACAAGGAATACAACTCCAGGAAGAGAATATGAGGAATATAACTAGGAAACTGTCTAGAAAGCTTAACTTCCAAGACAATCTGGCATGTTACAGAGAGACAAAGAAGTATATATAGTAAAAGAGTATGTAACTGGTGAAAACTGCTGTGAAAAAAGAACAAAGTAACTAGATACATACATCACTAAAAATGAGAAAATAAAATGGGAAGTGGCACAACAGAAACCCAAAACCATGACTCAAATATTGCATCTAAATGCAAAAACAGTGAGGGGGCAGGCAAGCAGGATCAAGGGAAGCAGTTCTCTTTTGTGGGCTTTTGTCATTACTGGTACTAACTGGGGTCTCATAAGTTACCAGGATGAAGTCGAGCTGGAGCTTTCACCTTGCTTTGTGTGGCTGATTCAATCTCAGTTACACTTTATACATTATGCACGTTCTTTTTTTTTTATCCTTGCCCAGACTACACTGCACACTGCTGCATATTTATCAGTATATAAATTGAATCAGCTTTGCTATTTTCATGGATATGTATGTGCTTAAGCAGTTGGATCTATAATAAATTAGACTGTAGATAACAAGAAGTCATCCAGTCTCATGTGCTATTGCAGCGTTAACCATGTTATCATGAAGATCGGGTTTAGCCGTAACTGAAGGTCATGCTCCGCAGAAGCTTGAGACAGTTGCGAGTGTTTTTTTTTTCCAGCCGTCTGGTGGAGTTAAAAATTCACATGAAGGAGAGGAACACAGTGAATGGATGTGGTACAGAGGTGATTATACCAAATGATGGGAACAGCTGATTCAACATTGATTGATTTCATGTTCATTCAAGGTGCCAAATTCATCATTCGTCGCATGAGATGAATTTCAGTGGCTTTCTTTAGAAATCTGCTTCTATTTGACGTTCACAATAAAATGCCACAGTGCTGCATCATTCCCCAAAGTCCCTTAAAGGATAAGAAGAAGCGTACTGAGGGATTGTGCCAGCTGGATTGAGCTAAGGGATTATCCTAGGATGAAATGTACGACGGAGGGAACAAGGGCAGGAGGAAAATGTGTCCCAATGCAGTGTGGCCATTTCCACCCTTAATCTCATAAGAAAGCCAGAGCCTTATTGTCAAGTGAACAAGTTCTAACATACTTAAGGTTTTCTGTGCTATAGCCCACTGTTTTTAATCTAATTTAAAGTTAAATGTGAATTTTTTCTTCCTGTTATTATTGTTAATGATAGTAATAGGATTAAAACCAATATTACTGGTGCTGCTATTACTATTACTATAAATATAATAAACTTAATGCAGGTATGTCCCCAAGTAAAGTATAGCAAAATTATGGTTCATTAAAAACTGGGTAGATAAAATGTATCTGGTTTTCCATTTAACCTCGATATCTGAAATGCAGTATTAAATATTGAGCTGCAGACAGTGTTTTGATGACTAGGTTTTTCTTTCTGTTTTCCTTTCAGTTAATGGCTGCAATGGGAAACAGTGCAGCCAAGGCCAAATATGAGCAGAAGGTTCCGGCTTTCTACTATAGACCAACACACACTGACTGCAAGTAAGTACACCTTTCAAATTAATCTCAAAACACGAACACTAGAAAACACAGCCTTGTGTGTATAAAATTTTTATAGTTGCACAAGCAGTTTATGTTTAATGTTAAATTAGCTTATTCTTTTTTGTTAGCTAGCGGGTGATTGTGTGCTAGGACTGAGTGAACTGATGTTAGGCCCTTTCCTGTCAAAGGAACTTGTTTTTTCTGTGTGTCAGGACAGCAGGAACCACTATTTAGGACATTTCTTAGGGCTGTTTTGGTTTGTAGAAAAAAGTATATGTTCTGGGCTAAGTGGAGGTACAGGATACAGCCCTAAAAACTACTAGACAAGGTTGATTAGCTAAACCCAGAGAAGACAACACAAACAACTGCCATTTCTGTCCTCTTGATAACTACCAGTCTTATCTCCGTTGTCATTTAGTTGCCTACGTGGCAAAACCAAACCCATCTTGTTTCCCTCTATGCTTCCTGTAGTGTAAAGTCCACTTTTGTACATTTTCAAAGTTGAATACAGAATAATGTGTAATGAAAAGGTTGGGATTGTTGGGAAAATCTACTTAATTATTATATTAGCTTTGCAAGTATTACATTCTTTCTCAAAGGCCTAATGAAGGTAGAGTGAACTAGTGCTTTCTGTACTTAAAGAAATTACAATGGCTGCTCTGAAAAAAGCAGAAGCAACAGCAACAAGTTATAAGAACATTCATAACAGCGACTTGGGTTTAGGCCAATTAATTCATTATGACTATACTTATGTGATTGTGTTCATTTGTGGTGCAACGTTTTCTGATAGTAGCTGGTATGTGCATGTAATACACACAGAGCTAAACGTGCTGCTATACCTATTAGCTAGGCGCTAACGTTGGCCACCGTTTGGTGCTGGACAGCTAATTGCAGTGTACTTTTATAGCATTTGAGCTAAAAAGAAGCTGCATGTTTGTTCAGGAAACAGCTGTAGATTGTGTATCATGTGTTATATCAGGTGTTAATCACAGTGATCAGGAAGCATCACGTTCTCTTATTTTTTGTGTGTATGAATGGCCATGAAAAGCAGTGTGGTTTTGTTTGTGTTATTATTTTTACTGTAAATCTGCAGGGGTTTTATTCAGCATTTCTGAATATTTTGGAGGCTGTTATGTAGTACACACTGCACCAGCATGTGCTTTGAATCAGCCTCAAATAGTACTTGAGGTAGCAAGGCTTTCATTTCTTGGCATTTTAGGAGTGTTGTTCCATTTGTCTCCCTGTCTTCCAGTAAATTTAATGAAAAGAGACAACCAAGAGAATCCAAAAGACTGACAGAAAGGCTAGAACTAGAAGTGAGAGAAATACCCTTCTCAGTATCAGCTGTCTGTTTGTGCTCTCACCCAGTGTCATCATTGGGTGTCATTTGAAGAAAAATTTGCCAAGAATGTTTACCTCTAAATGTTGATAGAATAGTTAATGTATTTCCTCTGTGCAGAAAAAGAGATGGTGTGAGCCGTTTAGAGCATGCTGGGGAGAGGCAGAGAAGGAAACGGGATGAGAGAGATTGTTGGCATGGCGATGAGCTGCCTTTTTGTTTGTTTTTTATCAGTGAGAAGGAAGAAGGTTTAAAAATGAGATTGCCACCTTTACATTAGGCTCTGGTACAAGGCTGTGATCAGGTTGCTTTGAGTTGCATTGCAATAGATATCTATGAGTGTTATATGAGTATAAGCTTAATGGATATTCCATTATTCTGTTTTATTGAGGATTAAGTAACAAATTTAAAGATGCAGCAGGGATGAATTAAGAAGTTTAAAAGTGCTGCCATGGCCATTGTAAAACTAAGGAAGAGGTTTATAAAAAATAACATGTAAAGCACATTCTTGTAAAGGTACATGTCATACCCTCCTCCTATTCCGGGATATACTTCTATTGCTGTAAGCATTTTATTAATGATGATGATATTTGTGACATTTTTTTGATATGGCTTAGATTATTTAACAATTCAATTTTATTTTGACGGGAGACTGAAGCTGTCCTGAAGTTTCTTCTTCCTCCTTAGGCTGTCAGCAGAATTACAGTGGCCATAAAAAGCCACTTAACTATATCTTATAATCAATTTGATGAGTTATGATCAGTTTTTGTTTGGTCAGTAAAGCATAGAAACTGGTAAGCAACCATTTGTCAACCTCTGGTTAGTAGGGGAAAATGTGTATTCCCAATCTGGTTGGCAAGTGGTTGTGGGAAGTTGCTTGCTTTTGTTTGGGTGAAGTAGGTCCCAAAGAGGGTGCAGAGACAAAAACCTTTGTGTTGCTTTGGTTGTGCCCTACCACTAACATGCACACATTTCTAAAAGCTCAATTTTTGCTCCGAAGGCAAATGCTCTTATCGCTTGGTAGGCAATTTGCAAGTGGTTGCAGACCAGTTGTGATCATCTATTCAACTATGGTCAGCTGTGGTAATCAACTAATGACCAAAGAAGTGGCAAGAAGGTTTTTGGTGCTGCACCAGATACCTCTTAATGACCAATTTCTCCTAGTGACAGCAAACAGCTTCCCACAACCACTCGCCAATCAACTGGGTAATAGAGATTTTTCCATAGCGACTGCTGGTGGAGTCACTGGATGGTCTTTAGTTCTATGTGACCTCCAGCAACCACTCACATCTGGTCAGGGAATACTCACTTTTCTCTAGTGACCGGTGCTTTCAATGGGGTCACTAACCAGTCTTTTAGCTGTGTCTGTGACCTTAGCTTCATTTAGTTCAGATGGGTCTTAAATATTTCATCACAGTATTCCACTATTTTAATCTCCTCTATGTGTTGGGAAAGTGTACAGGTGACTGCATGGTTAAGTCAGAAAATTCAAGTTGGAAGCCAGGAGTAATGCATTTGGCATTTGTGAACTGCCAGGAGAACAAGTAAGAGAAGACCTTTGCCAGCTTGCTTGTTAGACAATAAGAAGATGCAAGTTTAAACACAAATGTCCTCAGAGTAGCAGTTTATCTTGGAGGTGAAAGCCAGTGACTGAAAAGTGAAGAATAAAACCATGTAGTGTGTCCAAGGTCTTTAGAACTGGGGACAATAGGGTGTCGCTGTCCCTTTGTAATTTCCCTCTATATATTCTGGCTTTGTCCTGCAGACCGAAGACATGTTGATTAGGTTAAGTAGTGATTCTAAATTGGCCAAAGCTGTGAATGTGAGAGTGAGCCTGTATGCCTCTCTGTGTAAATTTGAGTCCACAATGAAAGCGATTCACAGTGACATGGTGATCAGAAATAGAAGAAAGTCAATCACATTCACTTCACATGACTATATGTGAAATAACTGCTGGCGGTGTGAGCAGGACATGATATAAACCGTTCTCTGCTTGAAGCAACTACCAGTGAAAGCACACAAAGCCATTGATTGACATTTGACCTGGCAGTAAATACAAGAGTTACCTAGACAACCGGAGCCTGGAATGTCCAAAAGTGACCAGCTGTAGGCTTCAAAGTGATTTACACTGAGCTAATAGTTTCCAGTGTGGATGCAGCTTTCACCTTATGTTGTATTGGTGATGTCTTCACTACTGCAACCTTGAACTGCATAAGCAGTTGAGCCCAACCAAAACAGACTTTTTAAAGCCAGTACTGATACTGGTTATTTTTTTCATTTTATTAACCCCCATAGGAAATTAGTCCTCTGCATTTAACCCATTCACTCAGTGAAACAGTGGGCAGTCACCAATCGAGGACCCGTGGACCAGTGTGTAGAGACGGTACCTTGCTCAGGGGTACCTCAGGGTAGCCGTTCGATGGATTTGAATCCCCAACCTTCTGATCATGGGGCAAACTGAGCTAACTCTGCCCTATTTTCTGATGGATAGACAGACATTTTTTCTTCTTTCGGGAAACAAAGTACAAACAGATTTCCTGAACATTTGTTATATGTTGTCATTTATTTACTTCTTTGTGCATATTTACTCATTTATGAAGTTGCAGTGAGCCCTCTGCTGGACAGACTATGGAACATCAACACTCATAACATTTTTGAAGGGTGTTTCTTCTGCCTCTTCCTTACTTTTTAAATGCCACTTCACATTTATTGGCACATGCCTAATATTGGCTCTAGTAAGGGGTTGAATTAGTCTATGGATGTGAATGTGTGTTTCCACCTTAGGTTTGGTCTTTAGTTCTTATAAATTTCAAATACATCTTGTTTATACCTAAAATAGTATAAAAAAACAAACCCTGATAATACTACAGCTTATTGTTGGGTCTTTGGAGAGCTGCATTTTTGTTTTTTTTTCCATAAAAAGAATATCCATTTCAAGGTGTGAAATAATTTGATTTTGGCAGTCAAGGGTCAAGGTCACTGTGTTTAAATATGTCTGTCTTCATTTCTATGAGGTCATGCTGTAAGCAAAGTAAGACTCCTGAGCAGTAAAAAGTAACAGTGTGTACGTCTAACTGACAAAGAAAGAAATCATTTTAAGTTTGTGTACATCAGAGCAATTGATGATGAGTGTGCAATTCACATAAAAGCTAACTGTGTGTTTTCATCGTGTCTACAGACTGCTGAGAGAGCAGTGGATCAGAGCCAAGTACGAAAGGAACGAGTTTGAATTTATCGAGAAGCAAGAGCCATACTCTGCAGGTACGTGCATACTGATAAGGAAGGCTTTGTATAAAAGTCCTCATCAATCTATATGTTCCTACACATCACTGTAACTGCTGGCTTTTTTCCTTTTTTTTGCCTGTGAAAGATGAAGACACTTGCAGTATTCCAAAGTCAGAAACAGAAACTGAGGAATTGGTTTCAGTTCAAATCTTTGGACCCGGTGATGACCGAAAACAAGAGCAAAATAAGACAGCATCAGGCAGGACTGAATAATTAATAATCGCCTACGCACTGCAATGGCTTTATCCCAGCAATGTAAGAAACAGTGTTAGAGGAGCAGTTTGACATTTTAGGAAATTGCACACTTACTTAGAGCTAGATAAAAGGATTGACGCGGCTCATGTGTGTACGGTAAATATGAAGCCACTGCTGAGAGACCCCTAAAGCCCACTAATCAGCACATCCTGTTTGTTTAATCTGCATGTCCACTGGTTGCCTGGAAACCTCACAGAGATGGCGAGACTCAAAAATGAAAAAGCCTATTTCCAAAATCAAAATATTCCTTCAACACGTCTTTCAAAAAAAAATATTAAAATGTCATGTCATGTTTATGAGTTAAAAACAGCTCATCCCTGTTGGGGAGGAGGTCTTCAGATAACGTCCGACTGCTCAACTGTCTGTTCATATCCATCCACCACAACAGTAGAAGCACTGGGCAATAGTACTCGAGAACAGACAAAGACTGTATGTAAAAGATAATACATAATCATTATGATACTGCTTGTGGTTTCTGGAGCTAAAGCTGCATTCATAAACTGGATGGGTTCAATTCACAGGCATTCAACTCATTTCAATTAAATTTTATTTATACAGCACCAAATCAGAACAACAGTCACATCAAGGCGCTTTATATTGTAATGTAGGCCCTATAAGAATTGCATGCCTGATAATTAGTGCTTAATATCAGACCAATAAAATTCCAGCTTTACTCACCAAAGCTGTAACACAAACTCCTTGGACAGCCTTGCACTCACAGTAAGCCATATTATTTATCAATTCATCCATCCACAGAAACTGGGGATGATAGCTATAAAGCTAGACTTACTGGCAGGCTGATATTATTTGCTAATATCGATCAGCAATAATTTGCTGAAATAGCTACATTTATAAAAGCCAGTAAGTGAACATTTAAATGTAAAGAGGAGAGAGAGAAACACCCTTCAGCCATGTTATGATGGATGACGTTGCATAGTTTGTCCATCAGAGGGCGCAACGTAACCTTCCTGCTGGTGAACATGGGTTTGAAACAACACAAACACAACAATCAGCTGATCCAAGCAGAGTCAGGCAGAGCGTAAAGGAGAAAATAAATAGCTACACATAACAAATGTTAAGAAAATATGTTTATATTTCATTTGTCTAAAAGAAAAAAAATATCAGCTGACATGTTGGAATGTCATATTTTAAAATCATCAAATATCAGTATTTATCTTAAAAGTCGTATATTATCCTATATGTTATGTATCATCTTTTATTGCTTTTATTATACTTTAACTATAGAGAAAAAAACCTTTTT